>NC_073691.1:211228854-211277042 GCF_029784155.1 Uranotaenia lowii
TAAAATGACAAAAATGACAAAAATGACAAAAATGACAAAAATGACAAAAATGACAAAAATGACAAAAATGACAAAAAAGACAAAAATGACAAAAAAGACAAAAAAGACAAAAATGACAAAAATGACAAAAATGACAAAAATGACAAAAATGACAAAAATGACAAAAATGACAAAAATGACAAAAATGACAAAAATGACAAAAATGACAAAAATGACAAAAATGACAAAAATGACAAAAATGACAAAAATGACAAAAATGACAAAAATGACAAAAATGACAAAAATGACAAAAATGACAAAAATGACAAAAATGACAAAAATGACAAAAATGACAAAAATGACAAAAATGACAAAAATGACAAAAATGACAAAAATGACAAAAATGACAAAAATGACAAAAATGACAAAAATGACAAAAATGACAAAAATGACAAAAATGACAAAAATGACAAAAATGACAAAAATGACAAAAATGACAAAAATGACAAAAATGACAAAAATGACAAAAATGGCAAAAATGACAAAAATGACAAAAATGACAAAAATGACAAAAATGACAAAAATGACAAAAATGACAAAAATGACAAAAATGACAAAAATGACAAAAATGACAAAAATGACAAAAATGACAAAAAAGACAAAAATGACAAAAATGACAAAAATGACAAAAATGACAAAAATGACAAAAATGACAAAAATGACAAAAATGACAAAAATGACAAAAATGACAAAAATGACAAAAATGACAAAAATGACAAAAATGACAAAAATGACAAAAATGACAAAAATGACAAAAATGACAAAAATGACAAAAATGACAAAAATGACAAAAATGACAAAAATGACAAAAATGACAAAAATGACAAAAATGACAAAAATGACAAAAATGACAAAAATCAAAAATGACAAAAATGACAAAAATGACAAAAATGACAAAAATGACAAAAATGACAAAAATGACAAAAATGACAAAAATGACAAAAATGACAAAAATGACAAAAATGACAAAAATGACAAAAATGACAAAAATGACAAAAATGACAAAAATGACAAAAATGACAAAAATGACAAAAATGACAAAAATGACAAAAATGACAAAAATGACATAAATGACAAAAATGACAAAAATGACAAAAATCAAAAATGACAAAAATGACAAAAATGACAAAAATGACAAAAATGACAAAAATGACAAAAATGACAAAAATGACAAAAATGACAAAAATGACAAAAATGACAAAAATGACAAAAATGACAAAAATGACAAAAATGACAAAAATGACAAAAATGACAAAAATGACAAAAATGACAAAAATGACAAAAATGACAAAAATGACAAAAATGACAAAAATGACAAAAATGACAAAAATGACAAAAATGACAAAAATGACAAAAATGACAAAAAAGACAAAAATGACAAAAATGACAAAAATGACAAAAAAGACAAAAATGACAAAAAAGACAAAAAAGACAAAATGACAAAAATGACAAAAATGACAAAAATGACAAAAATGACAAAAATGACAAAAATGACAAAAATGACAAAAATGACAAAAATGACAAAAATGACAAAAATGACAAAAATGACAAAAATGACAAAAATGACAAAAAATGACAAAAATGACAAAAATGACAAAAATGACAAAAATGACAAAAATGACAAAAATGACAAAAATGACAAAAATGACAAAAATGACAAAAATGACAAAAATGACAAAAATGACAAAAATGACAAAAATGACAAAAATGACAAAAATGACAAAAATGACAAAAATGACAAAAATGACAAAAATGACAAAAATGACAAAATGACAAAAATGACAAAAATGACAAAAATGACAAAAATGACAAAAATGACAAAAATGACAAAAATGACAAAAATGACAAAAATGACAAAAATGACAAAAATGGCAAAAATGACAAAAATGACAAAAATGACAAAAATGACAAAAATGACAAAAATGACAAAAATGACAAAAATGACAAAAATGACAAAAATGACAAAAATGACAAAAATGACAAAAATGACAAAAATGACAAAAATGACAAAAATGACAAAAATGACAAAAATGACAAAAATGACAAAAATGACAAAAATGACAAAAATGACAAAAATGACAAAAATGACAAAAATGACAAAAATGACAAAAATGACAAAAATGACAAAAATGACAAAAATGACAAAAATGACAAAAATGACAAAAATGACAAAAATGACAAAAATGACAAAAATGACAAAAATGACAAAAATGACAAAAATGACAAAAATGACAAAAATGACAAAAATGACAAAAATGACAAAAATGACAAAAATGACAAAAATGACAAAAATGACAAAAATGACAAAAATGACAAAAATGACAAAAATGACAAAAATGACAAAAATGACAAAAAATGACAAAAATGACAAAAATGACAAAAATGACAAAAATGACAAAAATGACAAAAATGACAAAAATGACAAAAATGACAAAAATGACAAAAAAGACAAAAAATGACAAAAATGACAAAAATGACAAAAATGACAAAAATGACAAAAATGACAAAAATGACAAAAATGACAAAAATGACAAAAATGACAAAAATGACAAAAATGACAAAAATGACAAAAATGACAAAAATGACAAAAATGACAAAAATGACAAAAATGACAAAAATGACAAAAATGACAAAAATGACAAAAATGACAAAAATGACAAAAATGACAAAAATGACAAAAATGACAAAAATGACAAAAATGACAAAAATGACAAAAATCAAAAATGACAAAAATGACAAAAATGACAAAAATGACAAAAATGACAAAAATGACAAAAATGACAAAAATGACAAAAATGACAAAAATGACAAAAATGACAAAAATGACAAAAATGACAAAATGACAAAAATGACAAAAATGACAAAAATGACAAAAATGACAAAAATGACAAAAATGACAAAAATGACAAAAATGACAAAAATGACAAAAATGACAAAAATGACATAAATGACAAAAATGACAAAAATGACAAAAATCAAAAATGACAAAAATGACAAAAATGACAAAAATGACAAAAATGACAAAAATGACAAAAATGACAAAAATGACAAAAATGACAAAAATGACAAAAATGACAAAAATGACAAAAATGACAAAAATGACAAAAATGACAAAAATGACAAAAATGACAAAAATGACAAAAATGACAAAATGACAAAAATGACAAAAATGACAAAAATGACAAAAATGACAAAAATGACAAAAATGACAAAAATGACAAAAATGACAAAAATGACAAAAATGACAAAAATGACAAAAATGACAAAAATGACAAAAATGACAAAAATGACAAAAATGACAAAAATGACAAAAATGACAAAAAAGACAAAAATGACAAAAATGACAAAAATGACAAAAATGACAAAATGACAAAAATGACAAAAATGACAAAAATGACAAAAATGACAAAAATGACAAAAATGACAAAAATGACAAAAATGACAAAAATGACAAAAATGACAAAAATGACAAAAATGACAAAAATGACAAAAATGACAAAAATGACAAAAATGACAAAAATGACAAAAATGACAAAAATGACAAAAATGACAAAAATGACAAAAATGACAAAAATGACAAAAATGACAAAAATGACAAAAATGACAAAAATGACAAAAATGACAAAAATGACAAAAATGACAAAAATGACAAAAATGACAAAAATGACAAAAATGACAAAAATGACAAAAATGACAAAAATGACAAAAATGACAAAAATGACAAAAATGACAAAAATGACAAAAAAGACAAAAATGACAAAAAAGACAAAAAAGACAAAAATGACAAAAATGACAAAAATGACAAAAATGACAAAAATGACAAAAATGACAAAAATGACAAAAATGACAAAAATGACAAAAATGACAAAAATGACAAAAATGACAAAAATGACAAAATGACAAAAATGACAAAAATGACAAAAATGACAAAAATGACAAAAATGACAAAAATGACAAAAATGACAAAAATGACAAAAATGACAAAAATGACAAAAATGACAAAAATGACAAAATGACAAAAATGACAAAAATGACAAAAATGACAAAAATGACAAAAATGACAAAAATGACAAAAATGACAAAAATGACAAAAATGACAAAAATGACAAAAATGACAAAAATGACAAAAATGACAAAAATGACAAAAATGACAAAAATGACAAAAATGACAAAAATGACAAAAATGACAAAAATGACAAAAATGACAAAAATGACAAAAATGACAAAAATGACAAAAATGACAAAAATGACAAAAATGACAAAAATGACAAAAATGACAAAAATGACAAAAATGACAAAAATGACAAAATGACAAAAATGACAAAAATGACAAAATGACAAAAATGACAAAAATGACAAAAATGACAAAAATGACAAAAATGACAAAAATGACAAAAATGACAAAAAAGACAAAAATGACAAAATGACAAAAAAGACAAAAATGACAAAAAAGACAAAAAAGACAAAAAAGACAAAAATGACAAAAATGACAAAAATGACAAAAATGACAAAAATGACAAAAATGACAAAAATGACAAAAATGACAAAAATGACAAAAATGACAAAAATGACAAAAATGACAAAAATGACAAAAATGACAAAAATGACAAAAATGACAAAAATGACAAAAATGACAAAAATGACAAAAATGACAAAAATGACAAAAATGACAAAAATGACAAAAATGACAAAAATGACAAAAATGACAAAAATGACAAAAATGACAAAAATGACAAAAATGACAAAAATGACAAAATGACAAAAATGACAAAAATGACAAAAATGACAAAAATGACAAAAATGACAAAAATGACAAAAATGACAAAAATGACAAAAATGACAAAAATGACAAAAATGACAAAAATGACAAAAATGACAAAAATGACAAAAATGACAAAAATGACAAAAATGACAAAAATGACAAAAATGACAAAAATGACAAAAATGACAAAAAAGACAAAAATGACAAAAATGACAAAAAAGACAAAAATGACAAAAAAGACAAAAAAGACAAAAATGACAAAAATGACAAAAATGACAAAAATGACAAAAATGACAAAAATGACAAAAATGACAAAAATGACAAAAATGACAAAAATGACAAAAATGACAAAAATGACAAAAATGACAAAAATGACAAAAATGACAAAAATGACAAAAATGACAAAAATGACAAAAATGACAAAAATGACAAAATGACAAAAATGACAAAAATGACAAAAATGACAAAAATGACAAAAATGACAAAAATGACAAAAATGACAAAAATGACAAAAATGACAAAAATGACAAAAATGACAAAAATGACAAAAATGACAAAAATGACAAAAATGACAAAAATGACAAAAATGACAAAAATGACAAAAATGACAAAAATGACAAAAATGACAAAAATGACAAAAATGACAAAAATGACAAAAATGACAAAAATGACAAAAATGACAAAAATGACAAAAATGACAAAAATGACAAAAATGACAAAAATGACAAAAATGACAAAAATGACAAAAATGACAAAAATGACAAAAATGACAAAAATGACAAAAATGACAAAAATGACAAAAATGACAAAAATGACAAAAATGACAAAAATGACAAAAATGACAAAAATGACAAAAATGACAAAAATGACAAAAATGACAAAAATGACAAAATGACAAAAATGACAAAAATGACAAAAATGACAAAAATGACAAAAATGACAAAAATGACAAAAATGACAAAAATGACAAAAATGACAAAAATGACAAAAATGACAAAAATGACAAAAATGACAAAAATGACAAAAATGACAAAAAAGACAAAAATGACAAAAAAGACAAAAAAGACAAAAAGACAAAAATGACAAAAATGACAAAAATGACAAAAATGACAAAATGACAAAAATGACAAAAATGACAAAAATGACAAAAATGACAAAAATGACAAAAATGACAAAAATGACAAAAATGACAAAAATGACAAAAATGACAAAAATGACAAAAATGACAAAAATGACAAAAATGACAAAAATGACAAAAATGACAAAAATGACAAAAATGACAAAAATGACAAAAATGACAAAAATGACAAAAATGACAAAAATGACAAAAATGACAAAAATGACAAAAATGACAAAAATGACAAAAATGACAAAAATGACAAAAATGACAAAAATGACAAAAATGACAAAAATGACAAAAATGACAAAAATGACAAAAATGACAAAAATGACAAAAATGACAAAAATGACAAAAATGACAAAAATGACAAAAATGACAAAAATGACAAAAATGACAAAAATGACAAAAATGACAAAAATGACAAAAATGACAAAAATGACAAAAATGACAAAAATGACAAAAATGACAAAAATGACAAAAATGACAAAAATGACAAAAATGACAAAAATGACAAAAATGACAAAAATGACAAAAATGACAAAATGACAAAAATGACAAAAATGACAAAAATGACAAAAATGACAAAAATGACAAAAATGACAAAAATGACAAAAATGACAAAAATGACAAAAATGACAAAAATGACAAAAATGACAAAAATGACAAAAATGACAAAAATGACAAAAATGACAAAAATGACAAAAATGACAAAAATGACAAAAATGACAAAAATGACAAAAATGACAAAATGACAAAAATGACAAAAATGACAAAAAAGACAAAAATGACAAAAATGACAAAAATGACAAAAATGACAAAAATGACAAAAATGACAAAAATGACAAAAATGACAAAAATGACAAAAATGACAAAAATGACAAAAATGACAAAAATGACAAAAATGACAAAAATGACAAAAATGACAAAAATGACAAAAATGACAAAAATGACAAAAATGACAAAAATGACAAAAATGACAAAAATGACAAAAATGACAAAAATGACAAAAATGACAAAAATGACAAAAATGACAAAAATGACAAAAATGACAAAAATGACAAAAATGACAAAAATGACAAAAATGACAAAAATGACAAAAATGACAAAAATGACAAAAATGACAAAAATGACAAAAATGACAAAAATGACAAAAATGACAAAAATGACAAAAATGACAAAAATGACAAAAATGACAAAAATGACAAAAATGACAAAAATGACAAAAATGACAAAAATGACAAAAATGACAAAAATGACAAAAATGACAAAAATGACAAAAATGACAAAAATGACAAAAATGACAAAAATGACAAAATGACAAAAATGACAAAAATGACAAAAATGACAAAAATGACAAAAATGACAAAAATGACAAAAATGACAAAAATGACAAAAATGACAAAAATGACAAAAATGACAAAAATGACAAAAATGACAAAATGACAAAAATGACAAAAATGACAAAAATGACAAAAATGACAAAAATGACAAAAATTACAAAAATTACAAAAATTACAAAAATTACAAAAATTACAAAAATTACAAAAATTACAAAAATTACAAAAATTACAAAAATGACAAAAATGACAAAAATTGACAAAAATGACAAAAATGACAAAAATGACAAAAATGACAAAAATGACAAAAATGACAAAAATGACAAAAATGACAAAAATGACAAAAATGACAAAAATGACAAAAATGACAAAAATGACAAAAATGACAAAAATGACAAAAATGACAAAAATGACAAAAATGACAAAAATGACAAAAATGACAAAAATGACAAAAATGACAAAAATGACAAAAATGACAAAAATGACAAAAATGACAAAAATGACAAAAATGACAAAAATGACAAAAATGACAAAAATGACAAAAATGACAAAAATGACAAAAATGACAAAAATGACAAAAATGACAAAAATGACAAAAATGACAAAAATGACAAAAATGACAAAAATGACAAAAATGACAAAAATGACAAAAATGACAAAAATGACAAAAATGACAAAAATGACAAAAATGACAAAAATGACAAAAATGACAAAAATGACAAAAATGACAAAAATGACAAAAATGACAAAAATGACAAAAATGACAAAAATGACAAAAATGACAAAAATGACAAAAATGACAAAAATGACAAAAATGACAAAAATGACAAAAATGACAAAAATGACAAAAATGACAAAAATGACAAAAATGACAAAAATGACAAAAATGACAAAAATGACAAAAATGACAAAAATGACAAAAATGACAAAAATGACAAAAATGACAAAAATGACAAAAATGACAAAAATGACAAAAATGACAAAAATGACAAAAATGACAAAAATGACAAAAATGACAAAAATGATAAAAATGATAAAAATGACAAAAATGACAAAAATGACAAAAATGCCAAAAATGACAAAAATGACAAAAATGACAAAAATGACAAAACTGACAAAAATGACAAAAATGACAAAAATGACAAAAATGACAAAAATGACAAAAATGACAAAAATGACAAAAATGACAAAAATGACAAAAATGACAAAAATGACAAAAATGACAAAAATGACAAAAATGACAAAAATGACAAAAATGACAAAAATGACAAAAATGACAAAAATGACAAAAATGACAAAAATGACAAAAATGACAAAAATGACAAAAATGACAAAAATGACAAAAATGACAAAAATGACAAAAATGACAAAAATGACAAAAATGACAAAAATGACAAAAATGACAAAAATGACAAAAATGACAAAAATGACAAAAATGACAAAAATGACAAAAATGACAAAAATGACAAAAATGACAAAAATTACAAAAATTACAAAAATGACAAAAATGACAAAAATGACAAAAATGACAAAAATGACAAAAATGACAAAAATGACAAAAATGACAAAAATGACAAAAATGACAAAAATGACAAAAATGACAAAAATGACAAAAATGACAAAAATGACAAAAATGACAAAAATGACAAAAATGACAAAAATGACAAAAATGACAAAAATGACAAAAATGACAAAAATGACAAAAATTACAAAAATGACAAAAATGACAAAAATGACAAAAATGACAACAATGACAACAATGACAAAAATGGCAATGTATACCTACAAAAATAACAAAAATGGCAAAAATTAATATGATTAATTTTTATTTTATACAAATTTATCACAAAATAGATCTTAGTTTAGTTCTTCAAGGTGGAAGCTTTTGATCGCCTCTTGCTTTGCATTTTTTTTCGTTTCGTTTATCGGTTGTGTATTTTAATTTTTTTCGTTTATGTTTTCAGGTGAACACATAACTTATTTTTTGCTGAGAAACATGAAACTTTTATAATACTCCCTTTGAAGGTTGTTCAACTCAATAAAAAGTCTGGTACAGTTTAAAAGAAAAACCGATTTGTAATTTAGAAACCATAAAAATTCTCGGAAGCATTTGCAATTATATTGCATCAGACTTCCCCCTGTTCCACTGTAATTAACTATGTAAGTCACTTTGATGTTGATTTGATCTTGGAATTGTCGATTTCTGCGGAAGTTGTTATCTGTAAATGCATTTTTAAAGATTATTTTGATAATCTTAAAAAAAAATAAGAAAATTATTTTTAGATAAATGAATATATTTTTTAAATAAATTTTTCATAAAAGTATTAAATAAATTACGCCGTTTTTCATTAATTAAATAGCTCATGAGCTTATTGCGATACGAAGAATAAAAAATCATCTAGCGTTACCGATAGAAATCCTCAACGACAAATTCATCCTGTTAACTTTGTCCTCCGTCTACCGGCATTGTATGGGAAGGTTCATAGACGGAGGTGGAAACAAACTTCACTGCTGCAAAACTTTTTCAATTTCATATCCAACTTGTGCAGAATTTTGTGTTGGTCCAACTATTTCACACTTTTATCTGGGAGTTGTGAGCGCTGCCTTAGCTGCCTGGGGGGACAGATGAAAAACATAGGAAAAAAGCTGTAAGGCGTCGGAGTAAAAACGCGGCGAGTTTCATCATGAATGAATGATATAACAGCACTGTCAGTGGAGCTATGCATTCAGATTAAGAATTATTTTTTAGTTTATTTTTCTTGTATTTGTATGCTGAGTTCTTACGTAAACGTTAGAGTGGATTAACAAGGAATGTTTGCGAATTTTCCAGTGTGCAGATGAAAACTTGCAGCTGTTTTTTTTTGTGTTAAAATATCCTTTGAATTTTGTAGGGCATTCTGGTAGATGACAGGCAAGCAAAAAGCGCAAGAATGTCAAGTTCCATGAGCATTATATGACAAAAAAGGAAACTAAACTCGTCAAAGAGCTGCTCGTGATACGGTAGTTTTTATCGTTTGCATCAAAATGAAGATTTCTCCCTCGGATGGGAATGTTTGCTCAATGCGGTTTAAACCAGCATTCTGTTGACTTACACACAATCCTAAGCTTTATCTACATGCAGCTTCAAAAGGGGTAAAGAATTTATAAAATCAGAACACCAAAACCCGCAGCAAAGGAAACCACTTTCGGGTTGGCATGAATATTTTACTAATATACTGCACCATGCATGTACACGTGCTGGTTTTATTTCCCACCCATCATCCGTCCAAGTTTTGAATTTATGTTAAAATGTTGTTCTTGCTGTAGTTGTTGTTCTTACCTGGGATGAGTGAGTGTTTCAGCTTTCCCCACAAGAGAGCTCAAAATGCAAAGCTAGTGGTTCAAGATTCGCCAGCCAGCTAGTAACTCATGCAAAAAGTATGGCCAAAATCCTCCCAGCAGCGAGCGGCATCAGGTAAACCACCGGAAGCTGTCCCCCCACTTCATAGAGAGATGGCTCTGATACGGTGTGCCCACTAAACAGAATTTACGAAAGGTTGAAGGTGGTTTGGCTCAGCAAAATTTTGCGCCCCTCTTCCAAACACCCACATCCACACACAAAAACACACATGAGAAAACCATCAAAAACCTCATGGCTAGATTATCTTGACGTAGAAAATAGTCATCATCGTCAGTATCGCCATCATCCCCCCCTACTCGGAGGGGTTTTTCGTAGATTTTGCAGCAACCTTTAGTCTAATTGTGGTCGGTCGTAAATCTGATATAGGTTTTCTCACCTTTTCTCTGAAGTGGGACGAAGGATGGTGGAAAATAGCTCTGGCAGCAGTTCTTCTCGTATTTATTCGGTTTGGAGCAAGAACTACAAACTTGATATTATCTGCCCTCGGTGAAAGGTGCTGGTAGTTATGCAAGCGGTTGGATTCGAAAAACCTTTGTTAGTGATCTGGTTGAAAAGTGTATCATGTTATTATTTTTTCTGGATTATAAATCAAATCCAAGAGTTAGTTTTCAATACTTTTTTGCAATAATTAACTAATCTATAGATACTTGAAAAGTTTTAAGAAGCTGACGTCGACGACTACCTTTTTTCAGATAAAATATTTTTACAATGTTTTTTTTTTTGCTCAAGAAAAATACGGCTAATCTCATTCGGCTGCTTACATGAAAGGCATTGCCATGCTTCCGAAATTCCTGTCCTTCAGTATGCTCGGAATTCCGCTATCTTGGAGCGATTTCGTTTCAGCAAGCAGCGAGCTCACTTCTCTTTATGCGCACTGAAAATATGCATCATAACAAATGTCCCAGTTTTCCCTAGAAGAGAGAAGAAAAACATCCACGGTCGCTTCCATTTTTGCCAGACCCGTTTTGAAAACCTTCCCAATAGCTAGCTACCGGTCTTTTGCCCTCACGTATTCGCTTTTCATGTCATCGCTCAAGTATAAAGAGTTCAGGTTCGCATCGTAGACACAAATATCCGAGCACAGACACACAAACACACATTTTCTTGGAGACACACCCAATAGCTACTACTTATACGTAACCTCAAAATATCTTCACTAACCCACAGTCCCTGCTTCCAGCCATCTCGCCTCCATTCATTCGCCATTTCCCTCGGGGCAGATAAAAGAACTTTGCAAAAATTCCCCACAAGAATTGCTTGGTTGAAAAATTGCTACAGGAAAAAACAGCATAATTTTACTACATAAATGCGTTTGTCGAGGAATTTTTGGTCGAGGAGTTTTTCATCGGCGGCGCTCCTCAATCTTTCGGAGAAAAACATGTGCCAAAAAATCGGAACCTTAACTCACACACACACGTGTGTGCACCGCACCAATCAAGAGGAGCATTCCCAGAAGTACACCAGCACAGTGAGTGAGGACAATTTTCTCAAATACTGAGGAACTCCCCGTCCCATTCAGCCACCCAACCCAACAGCTGTTCTATTTCGGGTTCCACAAATTGGCCCCAAAATCAACAACAGTGGAACTTGCAGAAGTAGGTTGTAGGTAAGCAATCGCAGAATACGAGAAGAGTTTGGCAGTCAGGGTGCAGCAACATACACGGAGTGGAGAACGTTCTTTTATTTTTAGCATCGTTGATGCTAAGACCTAGCTACTTGTCAGTTTTATTTTCCATTCCGAGATTCCCATCAGCAGTTTTCGGTTGTCATCGCGGTAAGAAATCTTCTTCGATGATGCTGTTATTGGTGTTTTCAGTCAAGGTTGTTGATTCTAAAATCGGGCGAATGAGGTTAACCGAACTTCAAATAAAGTTTACTTTTTTTTTATTTTCTTAGAGTTAAGAAATATTAATAATCTAACGAATGGTTAATTTGGCAAATAGTTTGATCATGTTATAATTAAAAAATCATTTATGAGATCTCAAGACATAGTCTTCGTATAAGGAACTGTTCGAAGATTGCCTATTAAAACTTTTTTAGCCTCTTGTCTACAAAATCAAATAGATTCGATTTCAATTTGTCTGATAAATCAGAGATACTTTCAGCATTTGGTTGAAACGCTTCTACATTTCACAATGTGGTTTTAGTTGATTTTATTTTTGTTTCATTGCAGGTACTTCGTTCAACGAGAGGACTGTCTTTTATTTTTGTAAGTTTTAAATAATAATAACATCTCATGCCTCCTCAAATAGTTGATTCTTTCTTCTGGGTTATGGTAGGTATAACTTAACCCTTATATGTCCCAGAAATTTTTATCCTTTTCAGTTCCTGGAGTGTCTGTTTGACACTTCTGACTGAAACAAATATATCCCTCTTGTTTTGCATCCGATTTTTATAAAACTAATAGTTTTGGAAACCTTGTTATTTAACTACAATTTGTTTCTGAAACATTGTTCACCTACAACACGTCAGTTTTTTGTTATTCAAGTCTAAGAAAAAAAAACCGAACATTTTCACTAAGTTTCTAAAAAGTTTAAAGTTAGAGATGTCGCACATAAAAATATTTTTTTTTTTAATTTTAAATGTCATGACCACAAAAAGTGTTAAAAATGTGGTGTAAAACCGTGCTTTTCATTCATGAACCGTCAAAATTGTTTTAGTCACACCAGATAAATTATGAAAAGAGGATTTAAAATTTGACGTAATATGGCACATTTTTACATTTTAAGATTGTCCAAATACCGAACACAAGATTTTTGACAAATTTTCAAAGGTATCTGTTTATCAATTTTTTGTTAATTTTCAATTTCTAAGATTTTCTTGCACTGGATTTTGAGTGTTAATATTTGTTAAAATATGTATTGTATAATATACTAGCTGATCCCGTACGAACTTCGTTTCGCTTTTAACATCAAAGCTGATGATTTTGTATTTGGTTGGTAATTTGGACGCATTTTCACCAAAAAATTGCTTAAAATACTAAACAGAATTTGTAAACGACCTATTTGCTTGTCTACCAAACGGAAATTAAAATAAGAAACTGAATGACTGTCGAAAAGAACACCCGTGTACGAATTTTTGTCTTTTTCGAATGCATAACAACAAAATTATGATCTGATTATCGTCTGATTAAAAATTTTAATTCATAAATCAATTGTCCGTTTTTAAACACCCGTGAATGAATTTTTATCCGGATTTCATGCATAATAAAACAATTATTGCAAAAACATTAAACAGTAAATGTGGACGACTCCTTTTTCTGTCGTCTAAAAGAAAATTTGTTATCAGGAATCGATTCCGCGTCCTGTAAAACTCTTGTGTATAAATTTTTGCCTCGTAATTATTGCAAAAAAAATTGAAAATATTAAGACGAGCCCTTTTACTGACTCCTTGTCAAAATTTGACACGGGAAATCAATTACCTGTACTGTAAAACTCCCATGTGCAAATATTCATTATAATCCGATGTATAATCAAGACAATGGGGCTTATTCTGAGAGTCACCTGACGTGATGTGCAAAATCGTTGTACCGACTCCAGAAACCACTCTAAGCTAGAAGTTTCATCTCAAATGTTCTGTGATTGATTTTTGGAGCTCATTCATACTAACGTTTTTTCTCTGAAACATTTCCTGGAGTCAGGATAAAGAAGTGGAATTTTATGAGTCACGTCACTCGACTTGCAGATTAATCCCCAATATAGCATAAACAGTGAACAAATAATATGGAGACTTGAAATCTGAAACGACTCAATCCAATGCATAATAACGTCAATATTGCATATACATTGAACAGTTTAAAGGGACGACCCCTTTGGCCGATCTTCGACCCTGAGTTTGAAACCTGGAATCATATTGTTCCTCAAAATACACTTATGCAAACTTTCATCAAAATCACCTTTTCACCTTTTGCCGATCCCTTCTACATAATTTCCCGTACCTTCCCGTCCGTACCTTAAAATCCCCGTCTCCAAATTTCCATCTCAATACAATGCATAATTATGCCAATATCGTAAAAACATTAAAAAGTTGATATGGATGACCCCTTTTGCCGAACCCTGACCCTGAATTTAATACCTGTAATCGATTGCTCGTTCCTCCAAACACTCATGTGCAAATTTTCATATCAATCCAATGCGTAATAACGTCAATATAGTAAAAGCACTGAACAGTTCATATGGACGACCCCTTTTGCCGACCCCTGACATGAAATTCAATACCTGTAATAAATTTCTTATCTCTCAAAACCCCTATGTGCAAATTTTTGTCACAATCCGACGAAAAATGACGCCAATAACGCGAAAACAAAATTGGTCTTGTATGGACGACCCCCTCCAGAAGGGGTCAACCAAAATTCTGAAAACATTTTTCATCATTCCTGGTCCTAATAAGCATCCATGCCAAATTTCAGCTCTCTAGCTCTAAAGACGGCTGAGCCTATAGTGGACAAACAAACAAACAAACCCACAGAAATTGCTTTTTATATATATAGACTAGCTGATCCCATACGAACTCCGTTTCGCTTTCAACTTGGAATATGTCATGAACAGTTTGTATGAAAGCCAATTGCCAAGCATTTTCCAGAATTCATTGTTCAGTAATAATTGCAAAAATATTGGTCGATCACTTTGTCTGTCGTCTGCTACTAAATTTGAAATCAGAAATCCTTTGACCGTGCCAAAAAACCACGTGTATAAATTTCGATTCGATCATTGCATAACAACGCAATTATTGCCAGAAAGCTAAACCCCTTTCGGGGGCTCTTATACAATCTTTGATGACTGAAATCGATTGCCTTTCCCTCAAAATTCCCGTGTGCAAATTTTCAAAGCAATCCATTGTATAATACCGTCAATATTGCTTAAAACAGTGAAGAATTAATTTATATGGACGACCTCTTTTGTCGACCCCTGGCAAAACATTTGACATCTGAAATCGGTTGCTCGTCCCTGAAAACTACCGTGTGCAAATTTTCATCCCCACCGATGTAAAATAACGACGATATTGCAAAAATATTGAAAGGTTTATATGGACGACCCCCTTTGCCGACCCCTTACACTGAATTTAATACCTGAAATCCATTGCTCATCTCTCAAAACTCTCGTTTACCAATTTTCGTCTGAATCCGATGTATAATAACGACAATACCGCATCAACAGTGAAAAGTTAATATGGACGACCCCTTTGGCCGACCCCTGATTTTAGTTTGGATAAGTGAAATCAGTTGTTTGTCCATAATAACTCCAATGTGCAAATTTTCACTCCAATACGATGTATAAAAACGTCAATATCACTAAGATATTGAAAAAATGATAAGGACGACCCCTTTTGCCGGCCCCTTATACTAAATTTGAAACCTCAAATCGATTGCACGTCACTCAAAACTATCGTGTACCAATTTTCATCTGAATACGATGTATAATAACATCAATATCGCAAAAACAGCGAACAGTTAATATGAACGACCCCTTTGGCTGACCCCTTACACAAAATTTGACACCTGAAATCGATTGTTCGTCTTTCAAAACCCTCATGTGCAAATTTTCATCACAATCCGACGAAAAATAACGTCAATATCGCGAAAACAATATTTGTCTTGTATGGACGACCCCCTTCAAAAGGGGTCATCCAAAAATCTGAAAACATTTTTCATCATTCCTGGTCCTAATGAGCATCCATGCCAAATTTCAGACCTCTAGCTCTTAAGACGGCTGAGTCTATAGAGGACAAACAAACAAACAAACATACAGAAATTGCTTTTTATATATATAGATATATAAATAACTTATGAATATTAAGAAAGTATTTCACATATTTTTTTATATTTGTATAAAGTGTGGTAGAGTTACACCACTTAAATTGGTATGAAATTGGCTTTTCGGTGAATATAAATTTAATGTGAAAATCTTGCGCGAATATAGTAATAATATAGTGAAAAGTTTTATTAAAGTGCAATAAAATCTGAAAAAATTGCAAATTGACAAAAATTTTGAAAAACATTTACATTTGCGTCAAAAATTCTGGGTTTCTTATTTTTACAATCTAAAAATGCTTAAAAAAGTTTGACATTAATTAAATCATACTACTTCAATTTCTTCAAATCTATGGAAAGAAAACAAAACTATAAAATAGGAATGAAAACTTGAAATATATCAACAAGGGGTCTCCGTGAAATAATATCTAGAAAAGTTTTTCAAGCTAAGGGGGTCCCCTAGAGTAAGTAGTGGAGAAGTTCTCCCGCATCTTGCGGGCTGAGTTTATCAAAATTTTTATATTGAATTTCAAAATTTTCAACTCAAAATCTGGACAAAAATATTGTAAACCAAATTCGAAAAAAAAAACGAATATGAGGCAAAACACCTTCATTTTTTTATTTTTTTATCGAAACATGTTAGCTCACAGTGCTAAAAGAGAACAGATTTTTGAAAATAAATGCTTAAAAAAACTGTAGTTGCTTAAAATGGACCGATCGACATTCCAGAGTTTCTTTATTGAATTTCCATAAAAAATTCTGCCTGACTTATTGGAACATTTTCAACTGATTTAAGCCAAAATTTTATCAGCTACTGAAGTAAATATCCTGAATTCAGTATATCATTTTCCAAATGATCATTCTAAAATTATCATAAAAACGATCTACTATTTGAGTTGCCAATATCATTGAGGGATTTTATTAACATGAATATTTCTAAGTTTTCAATCTTATTTTTATCCAGATTCAATTCATTGAGATTTCCAAGTCTTGTGGTGTTTTTTTCACTTATTGAAGTTCAGTTTCATGGTTTTCTGAACTTTGAGAACTCAGGATCTTTGTTTAAGGTAATAAACTCATTTTGATTCCTTTTTTCAATGATAACTGATTCTGTTATTTAAACATTTAATCTCTCTGATTTCACTTTCAATCAATCATTTTTGCACTTATTCCCCGTGTGAGGGCTTCCAATTTAATTTTGGTCACATTTAGAATAGCAATTTGAAAACTATTTTTTATCTGATGAAAATCATATTCATAAACATATTCATAAACATTTTTTTGTGTTTCAAATATATAAAATTGAAGTTGTGATGAAATTTCTGCTTTGGTTCTGATTGTTACTTTGATTTTTTTTTTTCAAACTTAATTCATATTTTTTTTCTCAAAACTTGATTTAAAGTTATGATTTAGATTTGAGACACTGAATTGTGGTTCGGAATATAACCTGATTTCTATTCTTGTATTCTTAAACTTTTATATCTGTATCGCTATGAAATTTGAGTTTAATTATTTTGTTAATTTCTTTGAATTTTGTCTACTATGTTTTAAATCTTCATTATACTTCCCAATTGTCATGAGGTGAATTTTTCCCGGTGAAACAAAAATGAGAAATGAATTTTGCATTTTTCAGCTCATATCAGAGCATTCATTTTTTTTAAATTCCTAAACTCTTCCACGATGTTTGCACGTGATTAATTAGCAATTTTTTATTTGAAGGTTCCAAAAACTATCTTCTAGGCAGACAACATGGCTATTAGAAGACAGTATTCTGAACTCATCTCCAGTTCTTTTAAACGTTTGAACTGTTTTGTATTCTCTGGGATAGCATTTAAAAAAATCGAATCAAAGGGGCCCCCCGAGAAAAGTTGCCCCGGTCCCCCCGATGGCTTAATCCGGCTCTGAGATTGACCTAAAAAACTGATCTGTGCAAAATTCAGCTCAATCGGACTTGATTTAAAGTGCCTCAAAACGCTCAAAGTTTTGGTGTTTTTACCCTCAAGAATCACTAAAGGGAGGACGGAATAAAAATTTGAAATTTTAATTTCGATTTCAAAATGACATAAAAAATGCATATAACGTCAAAATCCGGTGTTATTTTAAAATATTTTTTTTTCAAAATGTTACACAAAAATTTCAAATACAACCAAAAGGAGGGCAAAAGGAAATTCGGAAAATTGATATTTTAAATTTGATGACAAATCACTTTGAAATCATCAACGTCATAATCTGATGTTATCTCGAAAAAAAAATTGGTCAAAAATTGATTTTCTATACATAGATAATGGTGGGGTTTGTAGAATAATTAAAAAAAAATTATGAAAGCACGAGCAACTTAGGAGTGCAAATAAGAACCACTTATCCAAGGTCGTGTAGTTTATATAGAAACTTTGTACGTCTCGGTGGTCGAGTGGTTAGCGTGGTAAGATGGTAACCGCTGGTCCACTGATGGCATGGGTTCGATTCCCATCTCGATACTGGGTGTTAAATGTTAATCTTAAGTTTTTCACGTCATTTGTTCAGTCTGTAAAGACTAAATTGGCTAAGACGGTGTATGTCTTTTGAAAAAAATCTTACCTTTATTTGCTCAGCGTGCCAAGAGTTATGCAGTTAAATTTTGACTTCAATACATATCTTAGAAAATTCGAGTGAAAAACCTTTATCGTTTCTCGAGGCACAAGCCTTGTAAATTGATCTTCGATTACTCATTTTCTTTAAACGGTACTGTAGACAGAAGCTTGTAAATATGGGAGCTTTTAAAATTTTAGTCAGCAGTAGAAAGTAGTTCCTATGTGTATATCAGTATGTATAACTAATTGAATATTCAGAAAACGAAGCCCGAAATAATCACTGAATCGAAAATAGATTCCCGTAATTCACTTACACAAAGCACATCGTAAGCCAGCAAACGCAAAACCAAATAAAACATGACCATCATATTAGCTTTCGGTAAGGCCAACCCTAAGCCAGGCCAATGTCGAAACTCGACCTTTTCCCATCCGTTTCCCTGTAGCAGTTATGCTGTTTTCCACCCAAAAGAAGAAAAAAAAAAACATTTTATCCCCCCAACCCCAAACTGATTCCTATCCAATGCTAGCTGATCCAGTTGGCTGCATTCCGAATGGCAGAGTGGTTGTTGTTTTCCGGTTTTCTGATTATTAAATTTCCGCCTGTAGCAGCTAGCAGCAGCAGGAGAAGCATAATCAAATTTTGAATCCCCCGAAAATGGCAACGAATCGCGGTTAAAAAAAGAACAAATGATCCCTGCCGGAATCAAGACATGTGAATATTGCTTCCTCGACGGTTTTCGGGAAGGACCGTTGTTGGGAATGGTCCAGATTCCGGGTCTTTATCTCTCGAATGGGTGGGAAAAAAGAGGTTCGAATCCTAACGAGACGAGCAGTCAGTGTATGGAAGTGTGGAATAAAATTGGCGGGAATTAATTTGGCTCACATTGTCGAAGGCTATCACTTTGCAGCTTTTTTGATTCTTCCAATATCGTTTGCTCGGTTTGTTTGATCCAAGCCAAACCGAATTCCGGATGAAGGTTTAGGAAGATTCGTAGCGCAAGGAAAAAAAAGGAACTAGGTCAAAATCTTTGGATATGCTACTTTCAACGTTTTGGGCAAATCGTAAGTTGCCATTCAATACGAAATTGGGTTTCCTTCTTCCACACACCGGGAAGAAATGGCTTTGTAAAATCAGGAAATCTGAAGACACCGAACTGGGACTGCGAAGACTTTTTTGTGTGCTGAAAAAGATCTCGTTTTCTGATAGGTATTAGAATAGAAATGCTCTTCATCATACATCTGGATCCCACACGTAGTCGATGTTTGTTTGGAGTGAAGAGGATCCAAATTCAAGCCCGGGGGGTAGATTGATATTGGTGGGTCCACCTTTTAACAGAAGAGCGAAAAAAATCCTACAAACATTCCATAGCGTCTGGTGTGTGTACGAGTGTGTAAGAAAAATCGACAAAAATAAGAAAAATAAATGACAAAAAAAGTTAAAGGGAAGCTCATTCAAGCAGAATCTAGCTTCCCATTTTTTTTTCTTATTTTCGGACGCCTACATGTATGTGACCAGAATACCCTAAACCGATCAGGAAATGAGAATGGCAATCTTAACAACAGGCCCCGAAAAAAAGACTACAACAATGGCCAATGGATTTTCGTTTTTGCGTTTTTGTACGATGTTTGTGGAGCAATGCGAACACCCAAAAAAAAAAAACAAAAATGTGTGATGAAATAGACACAGTGGAAATTGTACTCCGTTTGATTATACTATTATAAACTATGAAAAAATATTCAAATCGTTGATCGATTTAAAAAAATTCCAACAATTTTTAAAAGGAATTCAAGTATTCAAATTGTTTTTTTGCTTTTTCAAAATAAGATTTCTCAGATAGAAAAGTTTTCCATCCCTTAAACCACTGTAGTTTGCCTTCTACAAAGTGTCGGAAAATGCGAAAGTATCCATGCGTGTGGCAAAACTGAAAACTTAATTTTCCTAAAAGTGCTCGTCAAACACATCCAGCACTGGAGGAAAACCGTTTTCTCGTCTGACAAATTCTGTTTCGAGCGAAGGGCTGGCCGAATGATGCAGTCGATGAGAAACTATCCGGCACTTCCGGCTCATATGCTACGTGATTCGGATCCGATCTTCGAACATTTGAGCGCTGCCGCCCGGATCGAATTGCTGCTGTTATCAGTCGGGTAGTGAGGGAAAAATTTTGCTTGAAGTCAACTTTTTTCGACGACAAACTTACACCAACCAGATGGAACTTTTTGTTTGATTTGATAAGAATTTGAGTTTCAAAATTAAACTTGAAATCCTTCAAGTTTATGTGTATTTCTCGTAGTTTTGAAACCTAAACATTTCCATAATTGTATTTCTTTTCAAGCTCAACGTATTTTTAACAAACGTTAATTTTATTGCTGCTTATTGAGCTGGAGTCAAAACGAAATTCCCCTTTCAATCGCAAGTCTTGTTTGGCTATAATCGAGCTTAGAAAAATACCGCTCATTAATTTCTTTTCGATCAGATCCTCGTGCTTAGCTTATACATATGTAGATGTATCCGGCCTGCTGGACTTCAGCAGTGGCCAGACGCGCAAACAAAATTAATGATTCAATCATCCGAGTTGTTTACCGACTCGTAATTATAATCAAATAAGCCCTCGTTTTGTTGTCTTTCTTTCAACCAACCAACGCCAACGCCGGGGGTGGTCTCTGCCCCAAGTATATCCCCCATTCTTGTTTCCGTCCGTCGTTCGTCATTCATGCTTCCTCGGTTGCTCGATGCATTTTCCAACTACTCACGATTGGAGTCATCAGTTGGTGAATTTGCGCTAGGGTGAGGGGGGATGAAGAATTGTAATCGCCAACCTTCAGTCAGTAGTTGGTGCAGTTTTTATGGGGAGGATTATTATGATTCATTCACTCCTGGAAGAAAGTGTGTGTGAGTGTGTGAATAAAATATGCTAGGGGTGACCGAGCAGAACGTTGTTGAATCAACATTTGCAAGTGGATGTTTTCTGAACACGAGTCATATTAGTCATGTTTTTCGAAGGTTTAGTCAAATTCATGTTGTGCTACCGATTAGGGCAAGGGTCGTTGATTGACAGCAGTTTTTTTTCTTTTTAAAAGTCAGTTAATGATTCATTCCGGAATTGGTTCAGAGTCCATGTGTTTATCCCTCTTTTCACTACCAAAATTGAAATGAACCAATTGTCTTTTGAGTCTGCTTGGCAATGCCAATGAGTCAGTCATTAGTATGGCGACTTCAACCAATTACTTTCTAGACAGTTGTAGAACAACATTGGATCTTGATAGCCTCTTTAAGCTACTTCTATGTTGATGTCTCTAGCCACTATCAGGTTAACGACCTCAGCTCAAACATCAAATAAACACAAGCAAAGAAGTAATCCATAATTCATTGTTGCAAACTGAGCTAACAGCACTCAAGTACCTTGTCTAGCCAGCTCGCAGCAGACACTAGACACTTCCATCAGCTGAAAAAAAAACATGAAAGTCATATTTTCTAAAGTGAAAAATAATTGGCATCTTCAACCACACTTCTGCTGAATAAGGAAACAAATATTTCGGAAGAAAGCATACAAAAAACATACCCGTAGTGGTTTTCAAAAACGATTCGTTCCCTTTTCCGACTCTGCTGCAACAGACGAGTGTGAAAGCAGCCTTCCTTTAACAAGGACTCATTCATTTCCGACCTTCTTCAGGAGCCCCCTTGCGCCGATTCTGAAGTTAGAAATTTGCGGCAGGTACAACCTTTTAGCTGCAACTGCTGCTTTTATTCTGCAACGAATGAAAAAAATACACCGGAAAATTGCTGAGGTGTTGCACTCCTAGCCGGCAAAAAACCAAAATTTTGTGCTCGACACCTTACAGCCAGTACACCAGCTCCAGGTTTCATCATCTTTGGTTTGGTTTTTTTTTGCAGTTGCATTAGATTGATTCAAATTTTTAAACATTAAAGCAGTGAATGGCGAGACTATTAAATTTTTATGTTAAGAAATGTGTCTCATTTGAACGATTAATATTGTTGATAAATGAAAACTGAAATTTTTTACTTAATGCCATTGACCAGATTAAAGTTTTTGTCTTGTCTTCAACTTGTTAGTAAGGATAAGAAATCAATATAAAAGATTCACTTGAAAAACAATTATAAACTGAATCATTTGTTCCACCTGACCTGTATAATCCCATATTCTGGCTCATATTGCTTTGCATCGATTACTTTAAATATTTGATATTTCTATCAAAACGAAATTTCACATATTTTCTTGAATTTTGTAAGATGATACGAGTAACGACAATTTTTTTCATTAAAGTTAGACTTCGGTTGCTAGAATTTTTCAAGACGAATCCGGGCAAATCCAGGCTATTTTATTATAAAACCTGAATAAATTCAGGCATTTGATTTGCATATTCTTGATTACAGAAATTCCGGGTTATATCCGGGGAAATTGGGTCAAAGCTCAAGAATTACTAAACAAAAGGCAGAGAAAAAATACTTTAAAAATCTTTTTTTATTTTTATCTGAAGTTATCAGCAGATTTTAAATCGTATTTTTGGCTTCCATAAAACCTTTCATAAAATAAGTGTTTAAACCTTGTTTAAAAATTTTTTTTTGAAAGTTATTTTCAAATTTCAAAATTAACAAAATTCACAACCACACTATCCGTATTTTTTTCATTCGAGCTTTTTCAATGAAATTCGAGAAAATGGGCTGGAACGAACTTTTTCCAAATTTTGTATTGAATAACCGAGCAAACTCGGATAAAACTGGATAATCAGCCAAACTTAAGTCAGATAATATTTGAAATTTGGACGTTTTTGATACTTTACATTATGGCTTTCACATTTCTACATAGTTACAGTATTTTATTAAATCCTGTATACATTTCACTGTGCTGCTTATTCTATCCAATCAGAGTAGAAAACTTCCAAATATGCCTAAGATATTGTTAATTTTTGTTAATAGCTTGTTCAAGCTAAGTTCATCTGTGCAAACTTCATTTTGCTTTCTAATAAATAAAATCAGACCTCGGAATGAAAAAACGTATGGAACTAGCATTACGCGTATGGAACTAATGTTATGTTAAAACAATTTTTCCTGACCACCGACTCAAAATCTTATACATACTTATCTGAGTTTTATTATAAAAAGTCAATCAACAAGATTTTCTTAACAAGAATGTAAATTTTTCCATAATTATTCTCTTTCAATTGAAAGATTGTGTACCTTTTAATGAAACTCGTAATGACATTGTGATTTGATGAATGACGGTGATTTGAAATTACAGAATCAAATAGCATTTCGGTTTTTTTTTGCATGAGGCTTTAGTATCTCAATATTATTAAAATTGTCAAATTTCCACTTTTTTTTAGATGTGTTGTTTTTTTTTAATTAAGTAATTTTTATCTGTCGAATTAAATCCGTCAAAAAAGGATAACATTAAAATAGAATTTATACTTAACATTACTATTTTATTGTATCCACAGTGAAACCTAAAATTTAAGCATAAGGCTATGATCATTTAGAATCCGGGAAGTTACAAACGTGTGTATTTTAAAAATTATTCATTTGATCGAAAAATTTTCTATGGATGAAATAAAGGTGTTAGTATGACATTTAATATAAAAACATAAAAAAAAGATTTATCAATGATTTCAAGAAATACTTCAACTTTTTATAAAATCTCTTTTTTATCTTTGCATATTTTTCAGTCATGTATTGATTAATTTGTTTTACTACAGAAGCAAAACCTTTGCAAAATCATGATATTTTATACGAATTCACCTGGGAAAAGCAATTGGAATCTGGTTGGAACTTTTTCATGAGTAGGCATCTCGAAGAATTTGATCTCTTAAATCCGGTTTTAACATAATTTTTTTTGTCCATCAGAACACATCTGTCATATTGCGTAAAAACCGGATGCACAGATTGCGATCTTTGGAACTGATCATTATTAGGTTTCTACTTGGTGTCTACTAGTCAGGCAACACTTTTTGCCTGCCGGTAATCTTTGCATCATTTAAGGAGTCTGCATTCAGTTATCCCCAATAATCATAGACTTTTTACCATATTTAAGATCAAGGGTTGCACTCCGATGGCTGGTTTGAACTTCGTGTGGATCCTAGAGTGGCTCTTTATACTTCTTAACCATTTGGTCCGAAAAATGAATCAGAAAAAATCAACAGTTTATGAGCTTTCAAGTCAACAATGAAGAATTTTCGATGTGCAAAATGCGTAGAAGGAGCAAATTTGGGCAAAATAATTTTTACCATGTCTTTTTGCATCGTAAATATCTCAAACACACGTTAACTTAACAATCTACCAAAAATAGGCAAGATAGTCCTTTTCATAACCAATACAATGCTACTAAATTTGTATATTCAAGCTCTATTAACGTAGTTATCAATAAAATAAAGTGCCCGGATATTAAATGATCATAGCCTTATATAAAAAATGACTTCATCAAATTTAGAAGATCATCGCTATAATCTCAAAAAGTAGAGCTGTTAGAAAAAAAACTTATAGAACATTTCAAACACAATGCCTCCAAAATTTCCAATTTATTTACCTTATACTTTAATCATCTTCTTGTTTTTTTTTCTCAAAAATACTTCGGTTGCTGACAACATTAATTAAAATTTAAACTTGAAGTTTTTTCAGAAAGTTTATCATGTGTCATGATTTTTTTTTCATTTGTAAACGAATAAAATTAACAATGCATGAGAATTGAATAAGAAAGCGTTGGATTGGGAAGCTCTTATCGAAAGAATAAATTGTCTGAATCATCATCTTCGATAAAGATGGGTAGGTCAAAAGGCAGGGTTAGTTGCCCTACTTTGGACCCACTAAGCGGTGGTTTTTAACTAATCAAGGTTTTCTCACGAATGGACGGGAAATTTATATCCTTCAGGAAGTTTGTTTATAAATCATGATCTTATCTGCATGTTTCAGAAAAGTGGTCGAAGCAAGCCTTGCTCGGGATCGAACGTGTTTTTCAGTCGCGCGTTCGGTTTTCTACACTTGTTGCTGGCTTAAGAAAATATTTTAGGCCTAAAAGTTTGTTTGTTTCTTCAATAACTGGAGATATCGTTCCTCTTATTTCTCGTTTGTGCTCCAATTACGAGGAATGATCAGGATATCGGTAATTGGTGCTTTTGGTGCAAGTGCTGAAGTCATCACAAAGGCAAGAAAAATGGCAAGTGAATTGCCAATTGAAAAGAAACAAAAAATGGCAATTGGCAAAGTTGGGGGCTGGTGCAAAAATGTGCTTTTAAAAAGTGTTAAATTGAACAATTCGTCCAAAGAAGTTGAAAAAAAAAACAAAGATAGTTTTCTGCAGCTACTTTGCTAGCTTTAATTATTTGACAGTATAAATAAATTTGAGTTCGAATGAAAAAAAACATGATTTGCATATGCTCCGAACTTCAATGTTGAACCTGTTAAATGCGTTTGAAATGGAGTTTGCTGGAAATGTGTATTTTGTGGAATGAGTGTTGGCAAATCAGGAAATTAAGCCATTTTAAGGAGACTAAATGGTTTAGAAACACGTAAGCCAAGCTGAGAGGACAAGGAAAGCGAACGAGAATTTGGATCAGAGATCGGGAGTATAAGTTTGCGAATTTCCTGTATTCCGAAAAATTCCCACAACGGATGAAAAGCTAAGTACATATTTGAATTTTGTAAATATCATTTAAATAATATATAAGATGACATGAAGTTGGAAAATTAGTTAAAACAATTTTAATGAGCGTGTTTGTAGTTGTTTTTTCCGACCTCGTTGGTTCCTTTTTCATTCAATTTTAGACTGCTGCGATTGAATGTAAATTTTTGCTTACACGTACTAACTTTAACACGAAAAATTTAAATGATGGAACAATGTTCTTAACCTTTTAAACGAATTCGGATTCGATGTGATATTAACTAGTTTTAATCAAGGAGTTTTACTCAAATGATAAATAAACAATTTTTCAAAAACTATGAACGAACAAGAAGTGTGCCAAGTAAAGTCAACAGTTTTCGTAGCTTTCTACGTTTTGCGCTTAAACAGTTATTAATGTTTGCTCTAAGATAATTTTTCCTGTTCTACAAATTTTATATTCGTCGTATTGAGTTTTGGATTTATCACCGCGATTGTTTGTTCTTCGAAATTATCGACGTTTTTCGGTGAGTTTTGATAGTAATAAGGCGGATTTGCCAGTTGTCCATACGTTTCAAGCTACTCTGGCATTGAGGAGGAGCGAATGCCAGAGTAGCTCGAAACGTATGGACAACTGGTGGATCCGTTTTATTATTATTAAAACTCACCGAAAAACGTCGATAATTTCGAAAAACAATATTCGTCGTATTTGGTGGAATAATATTTTTGACAAACCATATAGAAAAGGTAAGCATGTTGAATACTATTGTGTTTTCCCATGAAATCTTTTGAACGCATTGTTTAATTAGATTTCATGGAGGTTTTAATCACGTTCTTTCTTTTTTATCTAAATTTCTTTTCAAGAGCGAGCAATGGCGCTATATCCAAGGTCGATGACCAGAAATGTGGTGCACAGAATTCCAAAATTTTAAGGTTCTCCTTTTGAAAGAAATTTTAGTAAAAGCTTTGGTTTTTCAACTCGAAAAATTAAAAAAGTTTCCATTGGATTTTGGATTTCTGTGTGAAATAACCTCATTTCCAGCCAAACAAGGAAGAGTAATCCATAATCGGCATATAGGAGCTCACAATTATTTAGCAGATGAGCTCCCAACGTAAGAACTGTCCTATCACGGGAACGTATGGTACTGTTGTCCACGTTCCTTCCTCCTTGTGTTCCAGTTGTCTCTGCGTTCAATACTGCACAGTGGGCCCGGCCTAGTTAAGATGAATAGTAAATGTACTTTTACTATTCACCGGGATGCTGACAAGATCTGGCTGTGTATGTATCATAAGCATATAAGCATAAGCATAAGCATAAGCATAAGCAAATCATGATCTTATCTGCATGTTTCAATGGAAATTTTAAACATGGGTTTCGCCATTATCGAGAAATTTGCAAACAAATGGATGATTTAAATTTCCAACTTTGAACCTACTGTTCCTATTTTGGTACTGGACCGGCTCCTTTCATTGGACCTAGAACTAAAACTCCTATAAAAAGTTTGATTTTTCGAAAATAAATAAACAAATTTATTGTTAATGTAAACTTAAATCAATTACTATCATAAAATAGTATTACAGCTTTTTAATATTTAAAAAACTAAAATTTTCGTTATGAATATCACAAACACTTTTATTCCCCGTCAGCTCTATCAGCAAAACGATAGCTGAAACTTGATTGTGTTTACTTACTTATAGTTTATTTGCGTAAATCTGGCAAAAATGTTGGAAATATTCGATATTGGTTCTGAATTATGCCCCAATTAAAAATTCGCAACATTGTTGATTTGTTGTTTTTGATACAAAGATTTGGTGATGTCAGGTCTAAACATGGAGCATCAAAGTCGAAAGTTTCTTATATTTGGACCTTTTGCAAATTTTCCGAGTTTTCCATTGATTTTCATGAATTTTTGGAAAAATGGGTAGTATGGTTCATATTCTTCACAGTGAAAGTAATTTCCCTTTAAACTTTGGCTTGGAAAGTTAAAAATCGTGATTTTTCCTTAAACACTCTAATTTCTTAATACGCGCCCCACTAAATGAGCTGTCTGATTTACCACTGATGAAGAGGTACTTTTTCAAAAACGTTGAAAATTTTAGCAGAAAGACTTTTAATGGCAAAAAACGGTATGGTAGGGTTCAGGAAGAATAAGAGTTCATTGTGTACATAGGAAAATCTTTATTTTATGCCAACAAATGAATTATTTTCAATTTTCGGCATTTTAGGACTAAAGTAGGCTCTAGGTCCAAAGTAGGAGCACTCACCCTATATGTAACATTGCGCTTAACCTCAATTGACAGAGCCGTGTAAACACAGGGTCAAAAATAGTTATGAAATTTCGAACGATATGTACTGGACTAAAAACAAAATAACAATTTATGGTAAATTGAGGGGTCTTATTGTAAAATTATGCTCAAACGCGTTCAATATTCTGACTACGAGACAGTTTTTCTTTAGCAATTTATTTAGTAATATTTCAGCAAAATATTCGAATTTGGGAAAGAATTTTTTAAAATTTTGTTGTAAAAATATGTTAAAAAAATGATTTGTTACAACTTGTTATGAATGCTACTTTAGTTTAGATCCCACAAAATTTAAAAATATAAACTTTTAGGAATTAAGCAAAATGTAATTTTTTGAACTCAATTAAAAATTCACGTAAAAATATGTTTTCCATTTGCACGCTCAATGAATTGTAAATACTTTGGTGAACATTTTGATATTTTTTGCAGAATTAAATCAGAATTAAAATCAGTAGTTTTTTCTAGAAAACTAATATTTTAAAAATTTTCCATACATTTTTAAGGAATTTCTTTAACTGTCATAATGTATGTATGTAATGAAATCCAATGTAAAGTGCAGTGTGGTGCAGTTGTATGTGAGAGTAGTATTGAAAGTGGATGTCCGAGACCAGGAGCTAGTTATCTTCAATACGGTCAATTTCCCGAAGAATTTTTCATTGAAAATAATGGATGTACGAAGCTACGTTTTCATTAATTTTAAATTTCTTCCTAGTAGTTATAAATTTATTAGTTGCCAGAAAATCGACACAATCTTCATCAGATTGCGGCAAAAAAACAAAAAACCGGAAAGATTAGTACACAACTTTTAGTGGGTTTTACACAGTTTTACAGTTATTCTTGTTATCAGTTCCATCTTGAGTAATTTGCTTTTTAATCGTGTGATTTCAATGATGCTCCTGATGGAGATTTTTCTTCAAATAGTTTTAACTCAAAAAAATATTGTTAACGTCAGTTTTTGAACGAAATATTCAATCATTTTACGTTTATGTGTATTCTAATATTCTCTAAATTGACAAAACATAAGAGTTTTGCTTGATTTTAAATCTTTTTTAGATCATAAATCGGAAAATCTGCAGTGTGAAAATACCTATGTAGAAATATAAGCCCTCAACAACAGTTTATCAATCGCAAAACCCATATATAAAAAATCAAAATGGTGAAATATGGAAAATAGTTATAAACACAAAACGATTTTTGATAAGTTGAATTTTGAATTCAACTTTCGGGTTTCATTAGGTTTATAGAGGAGAGTGTAATGATAAAACTTGGTTTTCATTGTAACATTATTACACTAGTCCAAAGTGTATCCCGATTCCTTTTTCTCCATTTCACCAACTAATTTACTTGCTAGGATGCAGAGGTAACCTCGGTCCTAAAGCACAAAATTATTCTTTCATCCGTATTTTTCTTTTTTAATCTATCATTTGACTACTAGGAAGTGGCCGGCGCCATTAATGCTGTTAAAGCAAGAGCTTCAGTTTTGGACATTGTGATTGTGTTGTCAATCTCAGACACCATTCTTTTGACCTATGAATAAAATTGATGGTCTCGATCAATCACGAAGTAGATACAATTGGCGATGTGGAACTCATTCTTCTAAGCCACGCCTGCAATCATGGAATTCCAAAAGTATGTAACCTCTATCTTGGAATCAATAATGAAAATATTATTAGATTAAGTAATTTTTTGTGATGCCTTTCGAAATCAATGAATCCAGTAGTCATTCAAGCTAAGCTAAACTTCCATTCCAAGTTTTCTCCACCATGCGGGAAGTCTATAAAGTCTTCTTGAAGCGCAGCGCAGTCCAATCTCGAGTCAACGATCCGGTAGGTTTTCAAATCCTATGCAAACAGTAGTTTTGGCGATTGAAGAAAGGTTGCCATGTCGTTTATGAACATCATGAAGGTAAGCGGTCCTAAGTGACTACCTTCCGGAATACCAGAGACCATATTGAACACAGTGGAGTTAATTCCACGGATATTTCCGAAGCCTTGGCGATTTAACAGGTAGAAGTGCAACCATAAAGTTACCCATTCAGGGAAACCATAGCGATTAATTTTCTTCATCGCGATAATAAGAGATACTTTGTCGAAAGCTTTGGCAAAGTCGACGTATATTGAGTTCACTTGCATTTTTTTAACACCGGTTACAGCATGCAGTTGATTGGTGTAGCACATCAAGTTGGTCAACATTATTTTCTTACGGATAATCCCGTCCTGAACCTCGGCAAGTATCGGAGTAGCTGCTGAATAGAGCCTTGCAGACAAACAATTTTCAAGCATTTTTGAAAAATAGCAGAGGATTAAAATAATCCGGTAGTTCTCCTCACGACGAGCATTTCCAGACTTATGAACGATACAGATAAAATCCAGGAATTTGATTCCAAAATTAACAACCCTAAATCCGATCAATACTTGTGCTTATTTGATCGAAATCCAGTAATTACTCAATATAAATCAAGAAGAAAATCACACGTTAAAAAAATTATCATCGAACCACATCACCAGATTTTAATTCATTTTTTTTATTTAAGTGATTCGTTCTTGATTATTTTGATAAAACTTGCTCAATAATTTCGTTTTTGGATGCAAAAATAAAGAAACTAAGAATTGAATATAAGTTTTTTGTCTGATTTTGAAAAAAAAAAGTAAAAAAATCGCGCCAGACCGGACTTTTCTCAAATTTTGTGTCAAATATCCGGCTAAATCCGGGCTCACTCTAAAGTGAACACAGCATACGGCTAGTTAAATCGGGCTGAAACTTCAAAGGCCTTAGTATGAATGAATGAACGGTATAGCTATCTCCAGAAATACTTCTACTTCTAATTATAAATTTGTCCATTAATGGCTGCTCCAGTGATGAAAACTTTTTTCTTCTTTTAACAGCCAAATTAACCGATGCCAAATTTACCAGTTGCCATGCCAAATCATCAACTTGCGGACAAATTTATCCAAAACAAATTGAACCTATTTGGAACATCCCCATTAAGGTTAGCAAGGTAAAATTTCTGACCCGAGATTTTTCGATCGCGAGATTTTCTCCTGACTGAATAGGGATTCCAATCCTGACAAAATTTTCATCACCAGATAAACAAACATTGCAGATTAACACGCTGTCATTAGTTTCTCGGTGCGACAAGTAGACTCGCTGTGGTAAATAAAAGAAAATGCCCCGATATTAAGTGGTATATTCTCTACCTTGAAAAAAGGCTTTATCTTCATTTCAAGAGTCCTGTTATGTCAGAGAAGAAAACAGGACTCTTGTGTTCCCCAAAAATTCTGAACCATTCCAACAGCTTGTTCATTCATCTCAACTTGCAACACTTTTTGTTTGATCATTTCTTTCACTCGTGTTGGAACGCCAAGGAAAACGCCGCAGCATTGTTTGCAATGTGTTCCGCTGTTAGCTGCTTCCGATGCCTTCCAGTTCCTTCCAGTTCTTAGTAATTGTGTGCACCAGACGGGCAAGAAACGCAAAATGACTTCTCTGGAATGCGCTCTTCAAATGGAAAACCGGTCGAGAAGGGCTCAAGAAGTGCAAAATGGTTTCGGTTTCACGGGAATGTGTGAGTAATTGTGTTCGTTTTCAATTAAGTGCCACGTTGAGGATCTTGTTTCCCAAGTAACACAGATTATGCCAACTAGCATTAGGAAGTTTTATTATGGTTTAATTATGGCATTTTTTTGTGCAGCTCGTTTTATGACGGTTTTATTATGGTCATGCAGAATGCTTATATTTTTTTTCGACCATATGTTTGCAGATGGTTTTGAAAACGCTAATAAAACTTTTATTAAACATACTGTTTTAGTTATTTTGAAAGAGTTATGAATGCTTTTTTAAAACTATAATAAAACACAAACTTAGAAGTTTGCTCCAAGCTTTCTTTTGCATGTTTTATAATAGCACTCAGTGCCTGATTATTAAACCGCCATAAAACTTAGTGACAGTTCTCGATCAAAATGTCAAAACAGGACACGCTCAGATTAGATAGCACATGTTTGAATTGGAACTCCCATTTTTACACATTTTTGGTAAGTTATGCGTGTTGGTTTTGAGTTTAAATTAAAAAAATACATCTTTGAAAACTTGAAATCACCGAAAGTGGTATGAATATCTTTACAATATGAGTATTGAGTGAAAGGGCCCAAAAAGTAGGAAAAAAAAGCTTGACGCCATCATTAATTCAAGATGGCGGCTTCCTCTTTTATTTTCAAAGCTGAAAATTACTGAAAATATCGTGAAACCTTCACAATATGGTTATAAGGTGAAAGTAATAAACGAGTAGAAGTCAAATTTCGTTGCCCGTCGCCATCTTAAATCCAAGATGGCGGCTACCACTCAACTTAAAAATACTGTAAATGACTGAAAATCGCATAAAACCTATATTATAGGGGTATAAGTTAAAAGAAATCAACCGGTAGAAGTTGAATTACGCTATCTTACGCCATCTTGAAATCCAAGATGGTGGCTTCCGCTAAACTTTAAAATGTAGTGAATGACTTAAAATGACATGAAACCCAAATTGGTAGTGGGTGAAGGGGTTTACGAGTAGAAGTCGAATATTGCTATCTTACGCCATCTTGAAATCCAAGATGGCAGCTTTCTATAAACTTAAAAAATGCTCTAAATCATTGAATATCGCATGAAACCTCCAAAATATGGATATTTGTCAATTGGGATAAGCTATAAAAAGTTTATTTTTGCATTCTGACGCAATCTTGAAATCCAGGATGGTGGCTTCAGCTGAACTTAAAAATACTGTAAATGAATGAAAATAGCATGAAACTCCCAAATATATTGTATTGGGTGTTAAGGCTAAATGATAGAAGTCAAATATCTCTTTTCGCGTTTCTCTAAAAATCTGTAAGTGACTGAAAATCCCACAAAAACTACCACAATACAGACCCCGTTCGTTTTTGGCAACATTCGATTTTGGAAACATCGAATTTGGCACATGTGCCAAAATCAGACGGTTAACAGAAACAACATAACCTTATAGTTTTCGCTAGAATAAGACCAATAAAATTTAGACATAATAGCATGATAGGAATAAAAGAATTACATAAATGGCAAAAAAAATCAAAACTATAAACAAAACAAGAAAAGTTCTAAATGCATTAGAAACATAATGAAAAAATAATAAAAGTGATTTAAAATGATCTAAATTGTTTTAAAATAGTAGTTTTAATGTAGTATTACGTGAAAAAAAGTTGTGTTCAAGCGATTTTCATTGATTAACAGCATTTTAAATTCAGTGGAAGCTGCCATCTTGGATTCCAAGATGGCGTCGGAAAGAAAAAAATCGACATCTTCTAGCTTAGCCCTTTCATTCAATACTCGTATAGTGGTGGTTTAATGCGACTTTTTTTCAGCATTAAGCATTAAAAGTTGAGCGGATGCCGCCATCTTGGATTTCAAGATGGCGTCGGATAGCGAAATTCGACTTTTACTCGTTTAGCACTTTCACCCGATACCCATTTTGTTGGGGTTTCATGCGATTTCAAGTCATTTACACCATTTTAAAGTTCAGCGGAAGCCGCCATTTTTTATTTCAAGATGGCGTCAGACAACGAAATTTGACTTCAACTCATGATTTATTCCACGGGTCATTGAAAACCAATCCCTTTTCATTCAAAAAGTCTGTCCTCATTTACTGTACTAATGATTAACAACTCAGAAATGAGGAACTCAACCTTAGCGTGTAATTGGTTTGCTTGCGAGAGAAACGTCAAATCGTAGCTTTTTTTGGGGTCATCATTAAACCATAATAAAACTATGAATTGACTCACGCCATGTTGGTTGCAAAATCGAAGGGTACAAAATGACGCCATGTTGATGGATTCACAATGCCAGCATTGGAAAATATTTTTTCAGGCCTTTTTTCCATCAATCCCATCATGATTGACCATCAGATTTGACGAGGCGCATTTATTTTAAGATACTATTTCATATACATTTTACCTAAAATCTTGACTGGCAGTAGAAAAGACGCTCATTATATGGGTAAAACATTGGTTTTTTAGCTATTAATTTTACCAGATTCATATCTGAATAATGCAATCATCATTCATCAACCATTACGGTTGCTGGAAAAAAACAAAAAAAAAACTCCGAGAACTGACAGAACCGAAAAAAACAAAAATTTCTAACATGTTTTATAATAGCTTTTTAAAAGCTTTGGTGACCAATATTGATGACTAACAATGATTGGTCATGATGACGTTCCTAGGATAGGGCCAAATAGCCTAATTTTGGCTTTATTAGAGTCCAGGTGATGTTATAGAATGTACTTTAGCTTTTTATGAAGATTAATGCTATGGTCCAAACGACATTTTGCTGACCATAATAAAGCTAAAATTGTTACTTGGGTTGGCTAGCTGCTTCTTCAACAGTTGGAGAGTTTTTCAATCATGAATTCATTCTAACATTGTAAACTTGTGTTCGCTTGGGACAAGTTTTTAGTTTATCGAGATTTTGCCACTTGAAAAGGTTCACGATTTCAAATATTTAGAAAGGGTACCTATTCAAACACAACTTGCCCGAAATGAAAAACCGGTCTGTCCAATCAATCACGGCTAGGTAAGCGTTGTTCAAAGTTGCAATTTTTCGTGCAAACAATCAAGAAATGTTGCTCAAACGTTCAAAAATAATTTTGCTCTTGAAACATAGACATAAAAAATCCATTGCCTCCATCATGCCCATCATCATGATCATTATTATCATTCTGAAAGCGGCACTCGGCAGCATCACAGCCAAAACGGCCTCGTTAAAATGACCGCTCTTCAAACACCATTTGCTGGAGAGTCTCGAGTTGGTAAACATTTCGGCACTTCTCTTCTCTCTCTCTTCTATGCTGCCCGGAGACTGCCAGATTGGAACAAAAGGTTTTTCCCTTATTGCTCGGAAATCCAAACAGCCGTCCGGGCAAAAATGAAAAATGATGGGAAATATCCATCGGTATCCTCTGCGCGAAATTGTGTTTTGCTTATGGCCAGGCCACATTCATCCCCCCATACTCGGTGTGGTTTGTGATGTTTTTCGGCGAAGAAACAAGACTGTTGGCGGTTGGTCGTTACAACCAGATAAACATTTACATAATCAAAACTGCTGCTCTGCATGGTCGATCTGCCTTATTCTACCCTTCTTCACAACCTCACCCCCACTCCCACCCAGTTACTTGTTGTATCTGAAACCCCCTGCCACCCACATCTTTGTGGTGCTCTTCATCATTGGAGTTACTCATGCAAACTGACAGCGATCTGATATTTTTCGTTACTGAAAAAAGAATGGCTTTTCGGTCGGCAGCAGAGAGGTTTTTCATGCCTTCCCTCAGCTTGGCAAGTGCCATAAATCTTCATCCCGAGAAGCGTAATCACATCGGTTCCACGAGACCGAACAGCGTACCCATTACGTACACATCCCCTTCCATGAAAAATCTACCCTACCACATTTCATTTAGCGGAAGCTGTTCACGACCCCCCAAATCACTTTTGGCAGCAGCTGAAGCATTTTTTTCCCACATCCATACCTGCCGACTTCTTGCCAGCAATACATCGACCATTGCTTATTTCCAACCAACCTCAACGCAACATATAATGGAACCCATTTCGTTTGACCCCGAACTTCTCCGCAGCTCTCAAGTAACCTATCAGGGCGAAAAGAAAGGAACACCAGCCGAGGAAAAAAAGTCTCATAACAGCAATTTTCCACTTCTTCCACTCTTTTACAGCAGCGACGACAGTTCAATTCCGACGATGTAACAACGCGAAATACAAAACCCATTATTATTGGATCTTCTTCGCTGTCATCTCGAAATAAACTCTCAAAAATTATAGAAACTCATCGCATTCGCGTGAACGGAGAAACGCCAACCAACTTCCTGGTTCGTGTCCTTAACGTTTGTTCCTTGGGGAGGGTTTTTTTTGTGTTCGTCTCTGTCAGGAACGCCAGTCTAAATGGCGGAAGCAGCAGCCTTCGTTGAGGACCTGAGCAGCCACCGAAAATAAACAACCAGGTCGCGGAAGAAAGTTTTTCAAAAAAAAAAAAAAAAGAAACCAGAAATCCAAAGCTTGAAAAAGATTTCCTCGTTTCCCATTCCTCCGGTCATCTCGGTGATTGTGGCTCTATTGGGAAATGAACACATAATCATTTTCCGTGTTTTTTTTTATTCTTCTTCGGTGGATTAAGTTTATTTTTTCGAGTGAAACATACAATTACATAGTTACGGGAAGCTCTTGAGGGTCATTAAACGTAATCGTCGCATCATCAAAGATGATGGTCGCATTAAAAAAGTAAAAAAAAAGTCTGAAATTAAACTTTCTAGTTCAAAGTTAATTTGGTACTGAGTAAGACTTCGTTGCTTTTGAGATGTTTTCACCCAATATAAATATTTAAAAAAAATAAAGTGTTCCAAACAAAATGTTATCTTTAATGCCTAAGCATTAATTGATCCTAGGCCTTATACAAAATTTCATGCAAAATTTGAGCCTGGTCGGACCACAAAGCGGGGTTACGCAATGCGCCGAATGTTCTCATACAATTTTTAGCATTTTCTACTAGAATAAAAAAAATCAGTTTTCCATCGAAAAGTTTAATGTTTGTCGACCGATTGCTCTGATTTTTTTTTTCAGTGAAAATTATTTGAAATTCAGATTAAAAAAATAACGAGTTTTTAGGTGGTGGAAAATTTAAGAGAAACGCGGGGGTCAACAACAAAGAAGAATATAACCGTAAATATCATGAACTGTTCGAAAAAGATACAACGGCTCACCGAGAGGACTTGACCCCGGAATCTCCGCTTCAGTACAACTGCGCGTTAGCCACTAACACCACTGTGAATGTGATGAAATCGACCAATACGAGCGTACAAGTAGAGCTCCATCGGTCAACTGCTGGGCCTTGCAATGGTAGAATGCATGTATATCTCACATGCAGGGTTGACAATTTTTTTTCCAAAATTCAGGAAACCATGGCTATAGAAATCAGGATACATCAGGCTTCAATAAATAGGTTTAACTGATTACTTTTTTTTGTCTTTCTTATAAAAAGGTTTAGTTTTCGACAAATCCGTATAAGGGCATCGAGGGGCCTTGGCCAATTTTTATCTGGGTACCCATATGAATCGTTCGTTTTTGCAATTGTTATCTAAGAGAATACATAATATTTTAAACATACAAAGAAATTGTATAAAAGTTCAGTATTTTGCCTTCAAATACCCATTATGTCTGCGTAGAAGGTATCTTCAAAAAATAATTGTTAAACATCACGTGGAATCATTCCGCAAAAATAGTCAATAATTGGAGCTGTTAAAGGCAAAATTCAATCCGCAATTGATCTCTTACTAAAATTCTTTGGCTTGGAAAAAATCAAAAAGAGATATTAAAATGCTTTTTGTTTTATCATTGATCGCATTCATTGAAATAATACAAATATTTCCTCATGGTAACTGGGAAGATTTTAGACTTAGTTTGATGGCAAAATACAAACTTAAACAATATAATTAAAATAAAATTTTATACGGATTCAGATATAAGAGCTCAAGAGTAAAATTCACAACTTTTAATCTGATTTTATTCATTACCACAATTAAGTAAGCCGCAGCCCGTGGCGTAGAGGATAGCCTTGAGGTCTTCTTAGCCAATGGTCATGAGATCGAATCCCGGTCACGCCGTATATAGTACACTTTCTGTGGGTTGGTAGTTTAAGCATTTGTAAGGTGCTAGCCATCATATCCTCGAAAGTTGAACGCTTAGAGTTAAGAAAAAGGAATCTCTTAGAGGAAACATGAAGTTTCATTAAGATTTTTTTGTGTATGCGTTTGTTAAAGAAAAAAGTGTCTTAAATTAAGATTTGAAAAACAAATTTCAAATGAAATTCAAATACCTAATTGAGGTAAAAGTTACAATCAAAATCAAAGCCAGAATTTTATTATTCATAATCCAAATGGTAATTTCAATTTTAAATCTGCAAAACACAATAAAACCGTTTTTAAGTAATATGTCGAAAATTTCAAAATGTTATGCAGATATTACCCGCATAAAATAAATCTTCAATAAATTGATAACAACGCATTACGGACCAAATATGAGAGATCTTGTTTATTTGCTTGTTATGAATATGCTACTTTTAGAAATATTACTCCAAATAACGAAATTCTATTCTGCTTAATTTAAAATAACACTTTGATAGCTCCAAGATACAAGAATTATAAAAAAATAGTCCAACTAGTTTTGATTTTGAGAATACCGTCTTTAAATGGGTCTCTACAAAGATTTTTTCGCGGTCTTTTGTGTGTAAGTTACTGTATTTTTTTTTCCAAATTGCAACAACGCTAAGAAAAAGTTATTTCAGCCGGCATGAATTCCGTATGAAAATTTGAAAATAGAGCTTTTTCTGAACGAAAATTAACATAAATGTGGAATGTAAGAGGGTGATAGAGTTCTCATATTTCACAGTTTGGCTTTCGTTTTTGTAAGTGTAGCAATTTGCGTCAAATTCAATGAAATTCAAAAAAGACTTCAAAATTTATTCATTTCCGATTTAAGGTTTTTTGAATAAAAAAATCGAAGAGGGAAGGGTGACAAAAAAAGTATCAGATATTTGTTCCGGTCCTATTAAAAAAAAACAAAAAAAAAAACTCAACACGGGCTCGTTTTCTGAACTGTTTTTTTGTGAGTTTGAAAAACGATTTGATTGCTGCCAACGTGTTTTGTTAAAAAGAATGTGATGTGTTTTCCTCATTTTCTCAAAATTCTTCTGTCACTGGATTCTACTGAGATTTTTCAAGATTTTTTGTAGAAATATTGCGGATTAAATGGCCCGATTTTTCCTAGTATAAAATAAAATTTACTCTGGATTCTCGAATGTATACTTAAGGGGGGGCCCATAATTAAGGTTACCCTGATACTTTTCAAATTCTAGTTCAAGGGGCCCCCCTAAGCTGTTATACTTTACGATTTAATATGATTTCCTTTCCTAGATTTCAAGAAATTATAGCAGTATAATTACAATCGTGTTAACCTTTTCCCTCGGGGGGTACAGGGCCGGGGTCTCAAGAAAATTGCCCCCTTCCCATTTAATCCGGCCTTGGTTGGTGATATCATAAAGTATGCGTTCCCTTTTTCTTGGTATCTATTGATTTTGTTCGATGATTCACTAAGCTGTAATTGCATTTGAGCATTTGTTCACAATTTGAAGCTAAACTGGGATTAATTATTGACAGTTCAATCATTCATCATGGTGTAGATTTTTTTTCTGTTAACAACCTGATAAAATATTCAATTGATTGAAATTAATTATTTCTTATGAATAACGTTCTCATCATAACTCTAAATAAGGTGATTTAAAAAATAAAATAAGAAAATGTAAGAATACAAATTCAACTGTACGAAAAATTTGTAAAATGAAAAAAAAAAAGTTTTAATAGTGACACATTACCATCTTTAGCGCATTTGTGTCATAATTTGGAAAAGATATATGAATCTGAAACTAGAAAATAGGTCCTAAATAAAAAAGATATCCTTCAAACAAATTTAAAAAAATAAATAGGCGAGAAGAACAAAGAATCGCTTTAGGCTTTCAAGCACACTAGTCCTTAGAACTTATCCAAAGACTATAAACGGTCATGGAAAAACTTTGCTTATACTACTGTATTGTTTCTGAAATCGAAGATAAAATATCTTCAGTTCGTTTTTGCCTTTGATGGTGAAAATTCTACATGAATTTAAAGTTGGGATGAAAATGAATTGGAAGAAAATTATATGTATAACCATGCCCGATATATTTTCGATTCTTTTATATTTTATTATTATTACGTCTATTCACTACACTGACCTAGTGCTTTTTTACGAAGCATGTTTCATCGATTTTTTTCCCATTGACCTTGAATATCATAAAAATCAGTAATGTTGGCTAAATCCATATTGTCTGAGTATCAAATTTGAATTACGTTATGAGGTTCAAAAAACTATAGATTTTGTACGGTTGATTTACTAGCTAGATATAGCGATTCAAAGCGAAAAGTAGGACGGATTGAGGTTTTTTTTGTTGGGGGGGGGAGAGACCTCTGCGCCCAGTGTATAGGGGCCGTTCACTAATTACGTAAGCACATAGGGGGGGGGGGGATTTCACATTTGCTTACGATCTCTTACTAGGGGGGTAGGGGGGGTTCCCGAAAATCTTACGTAAGAAATGTTACATTGATTATTCGTCACAGCCATATAGAACCATATTACTTAGGTTTTATTTTTTTTTCACTACCTATTTGATGGTTACTTTTTATGTTATGTTATTTATCTTTTAAAGTCTTTGATTTAATAAAAAAATTGTTGGTTCTTTAAAGTTAATAAAGAATCCTTCAAACCAACATGCTATCAAAAACACTAAATCACGTTATTAAAAAAGATCGTCGCTATACAATTTTCATCAATAACAATCTTTTTAATTGAAAAATTCATAGAAATAAAAAGGAAAGTGGCGCGTGGTGATACCGCGATTTTAATCCATCATGTTTCGAAAATGATTTAATCAAGAAAAAATCTTTAAAAATCAATAAGAGGTGCTTTAGATAGTAAATTTCTCGATAGTTTTTTTTTGACAGTGATAGACACTATCAACTCTAAATTTTTCAAACGAATTACCAAAAAAAGCCTAAAACTTAAAGGTTAGTTGACAACGTAATTGTCGTTAACCATTTTTGTACCAATTTTAATAGCATAGAATGAATTATTTCTAGATTTTAATGATTTTCAGGTCAAAAACCATAACAATTTTTATGGTACCTTGTACTAACCCGATATTTCACTCTGTTTTCATCGGGTTTAGGAATTTTATATTGTTTATTCGATTGTTGAAATTTATGGAAGATTATTTTCACCCCGAACATGCTATGTCTTGAATAATGTTTTCCTATAGTTGATTAAAACATTTCATCTGTTGTTTCCTGAAAAATGCTGAAAAATACTAGGGGGGGGGGTGGGGGGGGGGGAGGGGGGGGGGGTTTTGAAAAATCTTACTTTGTATTACCAAGGGGGGAGGGAGGGTTGAAAATTTCCAAAATCGTGCTTACGTAATAAGTGAACGGCCCCATAGATCTTTTGTAGCATTACCCCGCGTTATTTCAATTAACTATATGCTTCCAGATACACTGCCACTAATAATTGAACTTGATAAGTGCCAGGTGAACACTGCACTGGTTGAGCATTTGATGAGCATCCACATATGTTAGATCCTAAATGCAACCTTACGTTACCTTAGTTCACACAAGAGATCCTAAGTGCATCGTATGTTCCCTTGAAATATCCAACCATATCTTTATACTCAAGCGTACAAACTTCCAAAATTGGCAACTAGCATGCTTTTAATGCTAAAATCGCCAACCTTTAGAATGACCGAGATTCGATCTTCTGACCTCTGACTCTCTGACAAACGTTCTAACCTCTAAGTCAAAGCCAAAATTAACATTATTCTGTTTATTGAAACCTATTAAATTCTTCAAGAAAATTAGAAAATCAGGCAAAATCAAGCTTAATTCCAATAATCAGGAAAAAATGGAATCTTATCAGGCTATCAGGATGGACCTCGAAAGAATAAAGCAAATCCTGACTCGCATGTGTCCTTGCTTCCTTTTGATCTCTTTTGTTTCTCTATCACCACCAGAGTTGCAAACTGGTTTTCAAAAAAAATCTGGAAGATTTCGAAAATATGTGTGAGAAACTTTGGATGCCAAGGTAGGTGGTAACCTTTTTTTCTTGGTCGCTAATTTTGCAGATAGTACATATACATATATTTGTCTGTGGTATATATACTGCTAGTATATTCTCATCATTGCCTACCAAAGCCCCTTAATATTTTAAATTTATATTGTTCTGTTGAAAAATTCATGCACAAAACCAAATGTCTGGAAATATCGGGAAGTAACATCAAAAGTCGGGAAGTCTGGAAACCCAAAAAAATGTCCGGCTTAAGGCCAAAAGTCTGGAAGATCTAGACACAATCTGGGAAGTTGACATCACTGATCCCCATCAATCGACTCGAGATTTAAGCCCATGGTCGATTGCTTCAGTCTTGCCGCTACTTACGGTCAAATTGGTGAAGCGATCAGTGCTGCTCACGGTTCCCAGCAAACCGATCACACAATGCAAATAGAGTAACAGAAAAGTGAACGAATGTAAAACCCAAATTAATATAAAAAATATTTCATTTGAAAAATCAAGGTTTGAAGCTTTAAATCAAGCTAATATTTTAAAAATTTGCATTGAGTTTGAGCTTTAGTTTAATATTTTGATTTTAAATTCGTAATTTCTATCCTAAAAAATAACATTTAAGTGCAATGAATTCAGTTTTGAATTAAAATCCTATCTTCTTAAGTTTTAAAACTGAGAATGGGGAAAATTTTCAAAATGAGCATAGTAAGAATTTCATAAATAGAAACCTTCAAAGGTACAGCTCACCATCTCAATATCTCATTTCAGATTCTGGATTCTACCTTTAAAAGAGAGAAAAATCTCAGTAATAAACGAAATTAAATTTATTTTGCAGAGTTCAGTTCGGAATTCGGTTGGAAATTTTAAAATAAAAACAAATGCGGAAAGTAATTTTAATCTAGGTAAGCGATTACCGAAATTTGGAGAAAAGAAATGTAGCTAAAGACTGGACTTTTTACTGAGGATCTTATCATATCCTAATTCTTCTAAATTCAAAAATCATGAAAACAAAAGGTGATATAATTCCAGTCTTCTCATTCCATTCGTCGTTGAAATATATTAATTTTTTTTTTAAACTTGTCTCCATCGTTCCGTTCTTAACTTCATAAAATAAACTAATATTTGAAATTCACAGTAAATTTCAAAAATTTTGGGTAAAACTTCCTTTCTATTTATTAAACACGTTAAGACAGAGATTTCAACCAAAAAATTTTAATCCAGGATTTATTTTTAAATCTTTTTGATTCCAAAATCACAAATGGTGAACCTTGATTTAAAGTCTTTTACTGTGATTCTTAGGTTCATTTTGAAGTAGAATTCTTCTTTGTTGATTTATAAAATTTAAAAGAAAAATCAAAACTATTTCAGACGTAGCAAAAGAACCTTTGGAAGTTTTTGAATTTAACATTTTAAGTCTATTCTACAGATGACTGGAAAACGATTTGAAGTATGTTAAAAAATATTAAAGATTACTTTTGGTTTAACTATTGTCTGGAATGTCGTCAAAATTACCATATTCAACATAACAGGGAAGAAAAAATAAAAGTTCTTCAGTGATTGTTTCCAAATGGCAAATTTATTTGGGAACTTCGAAGAAGTTATGCCTTAAATTGTCAAAATATTCTCTTTCATTTTGATACCTCAAGAAAATTGTAAATTTGTTATCTTGTGTTTTTGTTTCAGTTCAAATACACGAAATTAAATATAAAATGAGTTTATCCATGTTCCAAAATTTTGATCCATTTTTTTAAATTCTGTTTTTTAAATAATTTCACCATACTATTTATCAATTGAACAGATTTTTCTAATCTAAACTATATGTTAATATAACTTTCCGTGGTTGAATTTAAATTTTTTATTTTAAAGGTTTTGAACGATCGAAACTCTGTTTCACAGGAAATGATCTCAAAATTCAGGTACAGTTTATTTTAAAATGCAAGACTGCACTTAGAATAAAACTATCTTTATACCGTGGAGTTTATTTTAAGAAGCATTACTTTTGATTCCATTTTTTGAAGCATAAAACTGTTGTTCACCTACTGAGCTTATAGATATAAGCTTGAAAGCTAAAAAAATGAAATAGGAAATACATTCTCGGAAAAAAGAAACAAAAAATCAGGACGAACATTTTCAGCAAATTGAAATAAGATTCTGGAGGAGTAAAACTTTGATGGGTAATCGAAAATTATTTCCGGCGCGTGACTCCCCTTCAATTCGGGCATTTACTACTACAGGACGGCCATGTCGTCGGCCATCATCAATAATGGAAATAATGATAGAATGAGTAAACGACACCCATTTTCAGGGGATTTTTTTTTTGTTCATGGTTCCTTCACTCGGGGAAGTATCCTGTTGAATGGGCCCTGAGCCGTAGCCGGTGTGTTTGATGCTCAAAGTTTTTCCTTTGATTTCCCAGCACATCATCCTCGTCCTCGTTGTTGTATCGGAAGGAATCGAACTGAACGAGAAGGAAATTCCATATTTTAGACGACGACGACGACGTGTGTCTCGAAGAAGGAAAAAAATCCAGTAACCTGCTTCAACTCTTCAAAGCATCAACAGTGCAGCGCTGTCGTCGCATAGTTCGTTAGAGGGTTTTTGCAGTAAGAAAATGTTACATCGGGGAAATTTCGTTTTCCAATTTCTGCTGCCACACGTACCATGTTCTGGGAAATTTGAAGCATGCGACCGATAAGGTGGAAGTGGGGGAAAAGTTGTCACTTGTTTTGCGACATGAGAAACTTTCACTTTGCCGAAGCAGTGGGTATCATCGGGTGCTTTTTTACTCATGGTAAGGAAGTTTTTAAATTTCCACGCAACAGTTGATGCGTGTTTTTTTCTGGTGCTCGTTCCCATAAAGGAAATTGAAATTGATGAACGAAAGCTTAATATACTGGGGAAATAATTCAAAGTTTTCTGGTGGGATGCTATGCGTTGCATGTTGAAGAATTGATCTTTGGTATAAGTTGATCAGGAAAATGAATTCAAATAGACCCGAACACGTGCTTTGTGGAAAATTTTTAACAAAAAGTTGCACCTGACTTAGTGTTTGTTGAATGAGCTTTGAACTGTTTTATTTGAATAATTGCTCAAACTTCTGCTGCTTCGATTAACAATAAATTTTGTTTCCATGAAACTACTTTGAAATAAAAAACAGTACTTGCACCCAATAAAAAAGTTAGATAACACAATCGATAGCTCCGATCTGAAAGAAGAAAAAATGGCTACGAACTATAAAAAAAACACTGGTACATTACGATGAAATCTGGTCCAATTACCGCTGATGCCTGATCAGGCTAATTGAATCACGTGCATTTCAGTTCGCTCGGTGCGTTGGAGTGTTTTTCCTTTTTATTTCAATTTCCCAAGCACTGCTGGTAGAAAATTGCTCCCGGTTACGTGCACTACGTTCTAGTACAAGTTCATTATTGTTAGAATGGGATTCGATGGTTCAAGCAATTCTCTCTTGAGCAAAGCCTTTATTTTTTACCAAATCTCGACGACACCTAAATTTCAAGTCTTTTCAGTAAAACGTATAGGTTAAAGACTAAAAATGGTGGTTTAAAATTAAATTTATCTTGAATTGTACCCAATTCATTGTTTTAGAAATGAATCCTCATTTCGGAGAAAAGTTTTTAGCCAGTGCCATTGCCAAAAGTTAGGTCACACTGTCCTTTCAGTGGACTTTTGGTTTTAGGAAACTCACAAACAAACCTCTCAAACAAGTTATTTCATTCACCCAGCAACTGTTTGAATATTCATTGATTTTAGCAGCAAACTTCCGATTCACTATTTTACTCCTGAAAAACGGGCAGCCAGGCAGGCATTGTTGGATTCTGTCAACAGCAGCAACAGTAACACAAAACTTCGATTCACAATTGGTATCGAAATAATTGGAATATGAACCAGCAACGTTCATTCATAAATAAAACATAAATGTGTCTTTCCAAACATTGCCAATACAGAACAAGCAGATGAAGAGTACTCCATTGCTAGCTAGCTGACTAGCTGAATTGAATTCGATTACCGAGTTTGATGATGAGAGCAGCAGCAGTCATTTGAATTGGAAACTTTTAATTTGCAATTACAGCCATAGTTCGACTCCCGGGAATCGTTCGTTCCTTTTCGGGATTTTGTTGTGTCCTTTAAACCATTTTTGTTGTTAAATTGTTTGGCTTCTCTCTACTCTGCTGACTCTGCTGAGGAATAGCACCGGTGGGCGGGCAGATGCGCGACATTCCAGTTGAATGGAATTTCATCAACTGAATGTTTCTATTTTCCGAAACGATATTATTGAATCGGAATTCGATGGAGCGAGGATTACTTTCCAGTCGGGAAATCGATATATTTAAATATAAGTAATTGATAAACAGAATTCCAAATAATATGAAATAAAAAACTTTCGTGTTTGAAATTTTCGAAAATGAGAACTTTAAGCAGCGGCTTGTGCTTGATAAACCCAAATCATCCCCCCCTTACTTTGTCATTTTTGTAATTTTTGTAATTTTTGTAATTTTTGTGATTTTTGTAATTTTTGTAATTTTTGTAATTTTTGTAATTTTTGTAATTTTTGTAATTTTTGTAATTTTTGTAATTTTTGTAATTTTTGTAATTTTTGTAATTTTTGTAATTTTTGTAATTTTTGTAATTTTTGTAATTTTTGTAATTTTTGTAATTTTTGTAATTTTTGTAATTTTTGTAATTTTTGTAATTTTTGTAATTTTTGTAATTTTTGTAATTTTTGTAATTTTTGTAATTTTTGTAATTTTTGTAATTTTTGTAATTTTTGTCATTTTTGTCATTTTTGTAATTTTTGTAATTTTTGTAATTTTTGTAATTTTTGTCATTTTTGTCATTTTTGTCATTTTTGTCATTTTTGTCATTTTTGTCATTTTTGTCATTTTTGTCATTTTTGTCATTTTTGTCATTTTTGTCATTTTTGTCATTTTTGTCATTTTTGTCATTTTTGTCATTTTTGTCATTTTTGTCATTTTTGTCATTTTTGTCATTTTTGTCATTTTTGTCATTTTTGTCATTTTTGTCATTTTTGTCATTTTTGTCATTTTTGTCATTTTTGTCATTTTTGTCATTTTTGTCATTTTTGTCATTTTTGTCATTTTTGTCATTTTTGTCATGTTTGTCATTTTTGTCATTTTTGTCATTTTTGTCATTTTTGTCATTTTTGTCATTTTTGTCATTTTTGTCATTTTTGTCATTTTTGTCATTTTTGTCATTTTTGTCATTTTTGTCATTTTTGTCATTTTTGTCATTTTTGTCATTTTTGTCATTTTTGTCATTTTTGTCATTTTTGTCATTTTTGTCATTTTTGTCATTTTTGTCATTTTTGTCATTTTTGTCATTTTTGTCATTTTTGTCATTTTTGTCATTTTTGTCATTTTTGTCATTTTTGTCATTTTTGTCATTTTTGTCATTTTTGTCATTTTTGTCATTTTTGTCATTTTTGTCATTTTTGTCATTTTTGTCATTTTTGTCATTTTTGTCATTTTTGTCATTTTTGTCATTTTTGTCATTTTTGTCATTTTTGTCATTTTTGTCATTTTTGTCATTTTTGTCATTTTTGTCATTTTTGTCATTTT
>NC_073691.1:211277542-211390831 GCF_029784155.1 Uranotaenia lowii
TTTGTCATTTTTGTCATTTTTGTCATTTTTGTCATTTTTGTCATTTTTGTCATTTTTGTCATTTTTGTCGTTTTTGTCATTTTTGTTTGCTGCATGCTCCAACAAGACTCTTGTTAATCATCCCCCTTTACCTCTTAACGTTTACACTGAAAAACTGAAGTTAGATTTAAAGTTTTGTTTGTTTGTTAACTTTTTTTTTATTTTATAGCTTGGATTTGTGTAAGAACATCTTAAACCAAAGCACATAAACTGTTTGAATATTTTTTTTTTTTTGGTTACATCTTTTCGAGTAAATTTCTCCATCTTTCGAGCTCAATTGCTAGAAACAGAAGCAAGTTATTCAAACAGTTTCTTATAAAAACACATCGTTCAATCACAATCACACAAACTTCTGACGTCATCCCGATGCCTGTGAGAAAACAGCTCGTTTATCAGCTCCCAAAACATTCGTCAAAATTCCTAAAATTCTGTTGACAAAAAATTCAAGCCTGCAGCTCGGTTCCAAAAAGCCATTTTCGTATAATGTAAAATCCGTTGAGAGAATCGCCGTCGTCGTCGTCGTCGTCGTCGTCGTCTTTCTGACACTTTGAACCTTGGGGCCATACTTTTGGCTTACGTTGCCACAAATAAAATCCAAAGTTTCGCTTAAATCCATAGGTAAGTACTTGGAAGCTGGAATCCGCCGAGGCCTGCGGTCAAACACGTGCTCTTGCCATGTAGCCATGTCTTATGCGTGATTTGAAATCTCCCGCTCGAGGCGACGAATGGAAATATGACTTATGGATGAAGACTTTCAATTTCCAATCTGAATTACTTTTCCGGAGACAGACGGCAGAATGGAGTAGATCGAAGAAAAACTTTTCTGCGCGACCACGATTGAAATGATAAATTTTCATTTTTGAAGAGTGCTTTTCCGGCGGCAGCAAGTGCGTACTTTTCGGGGTTTTTTTTTTTCTTATTCCATCCACTTATTTGGAGAAAAGTTGAACGAGATATTAGTCGAGATGTAGGTACATCAGAAGGCAGCGAGAACAGAAAAAAATGTTTGATTTGCTATTTGAGGAATCTTTTTTCCGGGCGGAAACTCGCGAGTTTTCGCTAGGAAAACAGCGCCTCGTAGGTTCGAAAGAAGTCAAGTTTGAAGAGCGCTGATGGCAGATAGGAGTGTTGTTGAAAATTTTTGAGTGCTATTCTGCAAGTTGTGATAACTCTGTCATTCGGTGAAGCCGCTCTCGAAGATGAAAATTGAAAACGAAAAAGTTTGAATTATTTCTCCGTCGATGGTTCGGCAAATATAAACCTAAATTTGTTTTTCTTACTTCTACAATGAGAGTTCTGTTTAATAAGATTTAAAATCAGTTAATGTTTGTTCTTAATGCATTCTTTCCCAAAAAATGCGATGGTTTCTGAAACTTTATTTCGGCCTCTAATCGCCTTCATCAGGCAGGGAAAAACTCAATACTCACCCTTGAATGGTTTCCCAATAACTTTTGGATACAAAAAATCGATGATGATTGTGAGTCTACCAACATCGTAGCTAGTGATGTAGAATCAAAAAACACCGGCAAGCCCTGGGACAATCAACAATCAGCTGGACCAGCTTCCAGCCAAACATTCGGTCAACTGGAAAACGCCAGCGGGCACATCCGGATAAGAAAGATTTCGATTTCGATCCCTCAACCTCCTTCACCCAATCCCAGTTCAATCACATTCGATTATCCATTCAGTTAGACCGGAAGCACCGGGTAAATGGGCGAGTGAAGCTATGGTTGGTAAATCACTGCCCCGTTTTTGGACGGATTTTCTTGACCGAATACACCATCGCCAAACACATCTGAGATAGGAAATCGAACTTTTCCTCCGAGGAGAGATTGGAAAACTGGAAAAGGGATAATCCAATTTCAGATTTATAAAGAACTACATACTTGGTCGCAGCCAACAGCTAACAACAAACACAAGTAGGATCTCAATTGCTTGGGGAGCAAACAAGCCACCAAGAAAAGCGATGCCTCTTATGCTCATGTGTGATTGGGTAAGGGGATGCATTTCCTGGTATTTTTCGTTCCGAAAACCGGATGGACCCCAAATAGAAAGAGGGATCGATAACTGGTTAGATTTTTCTCGTTAAATTTATGGAAGATAAACACTTTTTTTTTTGGTGAAATCGGACTTTCAAACGTGAATTATTTTTTTTTAAACTATCAGAACGTAGTAGATATGATTAGTTCCATTCTCACTTATTTGTTTTTTCTCTTTTATTCCATAGGTAAAAAACCACTTGTGAAACCGTTGCTGCATACACATGAGATAACCTGAGTTGAAAAACAAACAATCAAACGTAGTGAGTAGTTCAGAGTATTTTGAGATGAAAAATGATTGGTGCAAAGATTTTTTTTTACGCCAATTTTCAAATTTACTACGCTAAAGTAATGTTTTTAATCGATCGGTTTGGTTTGGGAACAAATAAAAAGCTTACATTAATTGTACAATTTGATTATTAAATAAAAAGGGGATCGATAAACTTCACCTGCTGTTTTGTATATATTCTTTAAAGCAGACACAAGAAGGTCATAAATGTTATTAATGATTCCCCTATAAGATTCAAGCAAAACACTATATACTTTGAAGTTTGATTTAAAATTAGTTGATTAAGGTTGAGAGTTTTGGTAGCAGTTTTGGTGGCAAAAAGTTTCACATAAAAGTCATTTTATTATTTAAGAGTCTTGGCTTAGACCTCAAATCAAAATCTTGATTTTTATTTCAAACTAAAGATTTTGGCATGAACTCCCCTACGGGGTTTTCGGGATGAATCATCCTTACAAATGAAATTCCTTGCAAAAAAAAAATAAAATAAAGATTTTGGTAAAATTAATCAAAATTCTTTTCGAAAACTTAAGTTTTGGATGGAATCTAGAATATTTGCAATTTTGTTTAAAATTTATCGTTCCATGTTGAGTATGTTCTTTGATTGTTAAATGAGTTGAGAAAGTGGATACTTCCAGTATCTTGGTAGCCAGATAACGCCTGATGGTGGTACCAGGAAAGACATCGAAATCCGGATCAGAAAGGCCCGATTTGCGTTTGCGAGTCTCCGAAACATCTGGCGGTCACGCCAGATCTCTCTACGAACGAAAATCCGAATCTTCAACTCAAACGTCAAATCCGTATTGCTGTACGGGTGCGAAACTTGGTGCACATATGCGGTAACGACTCAAAAACTGCAAGTATTGTAAACCGCTGCCTGCGGAACATCATCCGCGCTTGGTGGCCTGGCAACTGGATCTCAAATGAGGAACTACATCGCCGGTGTCATCAAAAGGCGCTAGAAATCAAGATTCGGGACCTTAAGTGGAGATGGATTAGGCACACGCTGCGGAGAGATGAAAACGAGATTTGCAGAGAGGCTCTAGATTGGAATCCAGAAGGTCATCGAAGAAGAGGCAGACCTAGAAACTCGTGGCAGCGAAGCATAGCCGCTGAAATCCGAACTGTCGACGAGAATCTTGACTGGGACCAGGTGAAGACGCTGACTCCGGATCGTCAACAGTGGAGGTCTTTTACCACGGCCCTATGCCCCGGAGGATCGGCGCGGGATCATTAAGTAAGTAAGTAAGTATGCAAAAAACCAAAGTAATGGGCACAACGGCAAGTTTATAAAAGCTGAATGCAATTAAAATTATGTTGTTGAAATTGTAAATGAAGTATTACAGATGTTACAAGTCATATATATATATCTTAAATGTTGAAAGTATAACTTTTTTTTTTCCTTGTTGGGTACCTATCACTGCGACCAGTTGACCAGGACCAGGATTTATTGTAATATGTCCCCTGTTTTAATATATGCTAAGTCAAGGAAGATCACTTCTATATATTTAGATAGTGTCCCTATCTTGAGATTTAGCATTTTCCCAATCTGGTATAACCGCTCTTATGAAGCTGTTCACCTTTTTAGGACCAATTGAAAAACTTCGGAGGGATCTAATCTGCCACAGCCGATTATTTTAATCCGTTTCGATATAAGAGAAGGACATTCGCAAAGAATAACTTTGAATCAAATTAATTTATCTTTCTCCATGAAAAATCCCAAAAATATGAAAATAGTTGGCTCTTTAAAGCTGGAATTTATGAAAATCGGGTAATAAGTTTTTCAACACTCAGTCAAAATAGTTGTTCGGCTGAAAAAGTCAATTTATTGTTCAATGTTCAGTTCACTGTATGATTTTGTAGACTCTCAAAGCCCCCCAGCGGCGGTTAAAAGCACTTCGAAAGCCACTACATTTCTAGTCAATATACCAATAATCGGGGAACTGAAATGAAGGGAGAAAATTCGTCAATGATCACACAAATTGTGCAGCGAATGATTGAATATTTGGTAATTTGTGGCAATTTGTGAGAGAAAATTTGAAGGTTTGAGTTCAAATGAGAGAAAACTGTGCTCAGAGAGAGTGAAAATGTGCTAATTGTTGCAAATTGTTGTTATTTGTGAAGCCGTTGTGGAATTTTGATCATAACCATTCCAAATGCTAAGAATTCTCTCTTGATTTCAAACCCTTGCTCCTAACAGGCTAGTTGTATTTTTCAATTTAAAATGTATTCATATTTTGCATACCAATATCTCGTACCGGTACCACGTGCTTTGAACAGTAGAAGGACAAAAACACCCGCCAAAATTTTCGCTTTCAAATTTTTAATGCTCAGCAAGCATTGATTTGCTATTCAGTACACGTGAACTCGTTTCTAATGCCCAGCCCATGGTGATGGTGAAAATAACCCCGCCAAAGGAAACGAAAATCGGTCGACAAAATGGGTGCCATGACTTTTGGTTCGTGGGAGAAAAAACAAAAGTTGTATGGGAGGGTCCTTTTTCTTAGGTGGGAGCCCGCATAGCAAAATACTGTACGCTGAATCTTCCGAATTATTCCGTTCTGATTACATTAATAGTAGTAGTTCATATTGCGTCTTGACTTGATGTGCCTTTGCTAAAACAGATAAAATATTATTTCCGAAAGATATGATTAATATTCTTAGAAACAAAATGATAAATTTTGCAACGCAATCAAAGGATAAAGAATTATTTCTGAAAGATACAGTTAATGGTCATACAAATAAATTGAGTATTTTTGCAACACGCCAACTTTTCCAACCAATTTTTCTGCTGTCACGTAAACGTGGCCGGGTGCTGAAAAAATATCTCCCGGCTTAGTTCTGGCCAATTTGAAAAGAGGCAGAGCTGGAAGGAGTCGGAACGCTGGGCGAAGGATCAGCCCTCTTGGTGATGGTGAGTTCTTATTCAGCACCTGTAATAATTAATGGTTATTGATAAACATAATATTATTTTCTTCCAGGTGCTGGCAAGGCGAGGACGAGGAAAGGTTGCGGGCTTTCGGTTGGGCGAACTGAAAACGGTAGGAGCGCAGTTGCAGAAATGTTGCAGTAAGTTCCAGTCCAGTTCCATAACGGTGGAGTGGTCCATTGTGACCAATACAGATAGCCGCAACACTTCCGTTGTATCTCCGCCTCCATCTCAGCAGATTAGGAACAGAAGCAGTGGTTCAGCCACACAGCCAATAAACAGCATATTGTGTAAAGTGTAATTCTGTGACGTTCTCCATATTTCAATATGTTGTATTTAAATGTTAAATAAACAATTATAGAAAAACAAATTTTATTTTATTTTTCTTATTATTCTATATTAATTAATAATAAAAGATACACCGTATCATCCCGCATTTTATGGGTGGATCATTAACAAAAGATAACACGTACGATCCAAGTGGTTCGTTGTATTTGAATCGTTGTTGAATCGTAACTTTACTTAACAACCCGTTCCCTGTATCGTAAAGTGTGTCCAAACGATAGCCAAAACGATTCATATAATCTTTCTTTAATAATCTGGTTACTATTAGGGTAATCTTTCGGGTGTCTCGGGAAAAAGATTACAGGAACGGTCACTTTATGATACTGATTCATGCGGGAGGGGCTCAAAACTATTACTAAAACCTTACCATGGTCCAAACACATAACTGTACCAAATTTCAGGCTGATCGGTTAAGCGGTGTGGATTTGTATAAGGTGCATACAAACAAACATATATAGGGTTAGTTGCCCTACTTTGGACCCTTTAAGCGGTGGATTTTAAATAATCATGATTTTCTCTAAAATGGACGGGAAATTTATATCCTTTAGGGAATTCATTTATACGTCATGATCTTATCTGCAAGTTTCACTGAAAATTTTCAACATAGGTTACGCCGTTACTGAGAGATTTGCAAAGATATGGATGATCCAAAGTTCCAACATTGAACCCACTGTTCCTATTTTGGTACTGAACCGGTTCCTTGAAATGGACCTAGAACTAAAATTCATATAAAAGTATGATTTTTCGAAAATAAATAAACAAATTTATTGAAAAAGTATGACACCTTTATAACATTTAAAAAAAACTTAAACTTCTGTTTTGAATATCATAAACACTTTCATTCCCCGTCAGCTCTATCAGCAGAACATTAGCTCAAACTTTTTTGTGTCTGTTTACTTGCAGTTTATGTGCGCAAAGCTGGCAAAAACTGTTAGAAATATTCAATATCGGTTCAGAATTAAGCTTCAATCAAAAATTCGCACCTTTGTTGATTTCTTGGTATTGCTACAAAGTTATGGTTATGTTAGGTCTAAACATGGAACATCAAAGTCGAAAGTTTCCTATATTTGGACCCGTTGCAAATTTTCCGAGTTTTTCATTGATATTCATGAATTTTAAGAAAAATAGGTAGGATGGTTCATATTCTTCACAGTGAAAGTAATTTTCTTTAAAACTTTGGCGTGGACAGTAAAAAATTGTGATTTTTCCTTAAACTCTCTAATTTCTTAAAACGCGCTTCACTAAATGAGCTGTCTGATTTACTACTGATGAGGGGGTACATTTTTAAAAACGTTGAAAATTTCATCAGAGGGACTTTTAATGTCAAAAAACGGTATCGTTGGGTTCAGGAAGAATAAGAGTTCATTGTGTGCATAGGAATATATTAATTCTATGCCAGCAAAAAGAATTATTTACAATTTTCGACATTTTAGGACTAAAGTAGGCTCTAGGTCCAAAGTAGGAGCACTCACCCTAGTCCAACTCATCTTTATATATTATAAAAACTGCTACCCCAGCAAACATGAAATCGTATCAGAAATGATAACTTAAGTCGTTTACAATGGTGTTGCGAATCGCATATCCAACTGCATAGTTGAAAGATCGGATAAATGTCGTCTGAAGTAGATTTTAATCAGATATGATAGAAACTCCGCCATGTTTCTAAATTTTGAAATGATTTTGCTCCCGCACGGGCGTCAAGTGAGAACATCATTGTTCTCTCTGCAGCTGGCAGTGCAACTAAATCGCTAAAAATCAGATAGAAATAGAGTTATATTGACCAATGAGAGAAAGATTTGAAGGCTTATGAGAGCAAAATCTTGAGCTCTCTTGCATTATTTCGATAGGTACGAATAAGGTGCCAAATAACGCGCAATTGGTGTAGTTTTAGTCACTTTAGGAAGAAATAAAATTTACGTATGTATATTGCCTCCATTTTTGGTAGGTAAATGCTGACATTATATTTAAAGAAGTAAACAGGGGCACACAAGATCGCTTCTTAAGATCCTCTTATCTCTATGTGGTTCATTTTAAATGGATCCAAATATTAAGTATTAAGTAAACCTTCCAGCTCGTTTTATGGAATTGACTTTATTAGTTAAGACATTTGAAGAAAATAGTTAATTTTTGGGTAACTTAGGTCAAACAACGTCTCGCTGAGATGGCTCCAGACAAATTCGAAAACAAATTAGAGTTTCTGAGAAAATTTCAAGTAAAACATGCATTATTTTAGGTCTCAAATCTTGCGGTTTCAATTTTGTTTGGGTTTTTTTAGGGTAAAACTTTCCCACTGTGCAGCGTTGTGTCACATCATTTGGAAAAAACTTTTTTTTTAATGATATTTGTTATAACATTCAAGTGTTGAAATTTTATCAGATAAACTATATATTGCTGTGCTTTGCTTAAGTTAACTTTAACTTGAAACTAGTTAAGTTTTTTTTCCAAGCAGTGGTTTACACGATAATGCTTTTAGTCCGATTTTAAATTATTTACTGTATCAAAGATATCTGCTTGTTTAACAACAGAATCATACGAAATTTTGTGAAAACATTGCCAAAAACTATTTTAAAAATACTCGTAGTTTTGGTTTTTAATTTTAGTTTGTTTTGAAATTTTACGAGTGAGCTACCTCCGTTGCGTAACATCACACGACTTTTTTGCAAAAGGTTTTTTTCTCTGGTGTGACGAAACGAAAAAAGTAGCACTTGTTTTCATCATTAACTTTTTTCAATAGTTATTGATTCGTTTTGAATGTGAGTTTTGATAAAGCTTATATCCACACAAATATACTTTCTCCAAAAGTTATCGATTTGTTTTGAATGTGAGTTTTGATAAAGCTAATACCTATTATGATAATCAGTTCACCCGAAACTGCACCTCTATTAGAGTTTTAATAATAATGTTATAATGTTTTGAAAATAACCTGAAATTATAAGTGAAAACTTATCAAAAGTATCATGAAAACGTGCGCTTGAAGAACGCAATAAAAATAAGAGAATTCGTAAAACAAACAAACAATTTTTTGTACAACACAGTTTTCGATGCAACACATCATTTCACTTACTCCGTAGTAACTTCTTTATTTCTTAACTAATTTTAATTTTTAAAATGCATTGGTTTCAAAAGTTTGAAGAGAATCCAAAATTCTATTACAATATCTCAAAAAACCCTCAAAATTTCGTTGCATCACATCCGTAAAATACCCCTATTTCCTCCCCTTATGAATCAAGAACTAAACGAAAAAAAATTCAAGCACCTTTGAAAAAAGGCTGTAGGCGCATTTAACACGCTAGCCGCATTTAAGAACCCTTTCCAATGTCTAGTTTGTTTCGTTAGAGGCATCCAAGAGACTTTACTGTTTGAACCTTTTTCGTAATATTCTTGTTAAGCCCAGCGAATTTTGCTCACTATTTGTATTAGAAGGTATTCTATGCATTCTTTTAACTCCAACCACACCAAAATTTATTTAAAAAATTAAAACATTTTTCCAGTTTTTTAACAGTCCTTTTGATTGAAGACAAATGTTACAAAACAAAAAAAAAACTCGTTTTGTTTTTGAAACCGTAAAATAACAATAATTTTCATTTCAAACTTTCACTGTTTTATATATAAACCAACGAAAACTGGGTCATAGATTTATTGTCTACTAGGACGTGGCCGGCGTCGTTATTGATGATTGAAGAGAGAGCTTCAGTTTTCTACATTGAGAATGAGCATCTAGTCTCAAGAACCATTATTTTGGCCTTAGTACAAAATTGGTGGCCTCGGTCAATCACGAAGTAGCAAGCATTGGCGATGTGGAATTTGAAGTGACCTGAAGTGTTATCATAAATTGATTTTGGGAAAAGTAATGTATACATTTTCTATAACCATGCATTTTGGGTTTACCAATAAAGGTGGATGTGAAGAGTTAATCAAGTTTAGCTAAGTTTACCCAACGAAAACTGAACCATAGCTATAAGGACTCAAATTCAAGTTGTACTTTTTTAACTTCATTTTTATTCCCATGACTGTAAAAGATACGGGCACTCGAAATAAATAACTTGTGGTAAAAAACACTTCACTATGGCATTTCTTCAGCTCAAAGGGTGTCCAAGATTAAATTGCCACACACAAAATGTATTCGCAAAACTCGAGTTTTCATCCGATTGCCATCAAATTTTTAGTGCTTGAAAAATAACTATTAAACTTCATTTTACCATTTTACTCGTATTTTATTTACAGTCCATAAATGCCTGCAAGTTGGCCTTAACCCCGGCCATAAGATTCTGCACAACTTGTGAATCAACCATTTTGCATGTAAACCCATACTTTCTTCAGGGTACACTTCACTTCCTGCACGTGCAGATGGCTTGCCAAATCAGGAATTTATTTGCTAATTTGGACATCTTCTGAGTGCGGACATGCTCCGGAGCGCTGAACTTATCCTTGACCGTGAAAACAGGTTGCCGAGGATCTATTTGAAGTCGGCCTTCACATATGTTTCGTCGTCCATGATGCAGCGTTCAACTTTCGTCAGCATGTTGAGGTACAACTTTCTGGCACGGATTTTGGCGGACTTTTTCTGTTTCTCGTTGCGATTAGGGGCCTTTTGTACCTTGAATGTTCGAAGTCCGCCTTAGTTTTGGCCTTCTGGACAAAACTTCGGCTTAGGAGCAACTTCTTAGCCACATCCCGAACGAAGGCGTTCGAATTTCGTTTGAAGGCCCCAACTACGCGGTTGTGGTTTTTTTCTGTTGTACGGAATACTTTTTCCTTCACTTCTGGGCTTCCGATCGGTTGTCAATGGTTCGACACCATGGAATTCGCAACGTTTTAGCGATGGAACGATGCGAGAGATCTTTGATCTCGTGATGAATGCGCAAGATTTATCACGCACGAGCTGTTCTTTCGACTTCATTTCCGTGAATTTTGATCACAGGACTTTAAAACTTGCAGGATGTAAATAATGCATCATGAACTAAATCCATCCAAATTTTCATTAACTTCTACTCAACGGTTAAAAAGTTAGAGCAATTTCATAGGGTGGCAATTTCATCGTGGACACCTTTTAAAAACTTTACAGCAACAAAAATCCTCTGAATAAAACTTGGTTTCAACCAAAAGAAATCCCGTTAAAAATCAAATTCTCACTTTTTTCACACTTCAGACCTCTGAAATTTCGGAAAAACACGTCTGTCTCAATCGGCCACAGCCTACTCGGTCCTCTGTTTTTAAAAAGTAAGAAGTTGTTTCAAAAACACATCGTGTGTAATTGGCTGTTTATTTTTGTATCGATTTTAAAGATTGTGATAGAGATACCATATTTGAGCATATAACCGAACCAAAAATTGTCATTAAAAAGTTTAAAAACGATTAGTTCGAAACGGATACTTTTGGGCAACTTCAATCAGTTTGATAAGTTTGTTTAAAAAAAAATCGAGAAGAAAATTGATAATCTCATTCATATTTATAATTAAATTCCTCAAAAATTTTCACAAAAAGCTTCCGAAATTTGTTGCTCTTTTCCTTTACTAACCATCGACTTTGATTTTGATTCATTTTCCATTCCTTTCATTCCTTTACTGCCTTCCCAAGAACCGAGCCAACCAAGTGCCCGGAAAAGTTCACTCATAAATCACACAAGTGACAAGTGTGACTTTGGTTTTCGGTCCGTGCCCTTTTTTTCTCTGCGTCGTCGTAGTTCGGTTTGAATATTTTTGCCGGTCCATTTTGTTTTATTTTTTTCATTTGGCTTCCGCTTTATGTTGGCAGCCGATTGGACACGCGGGAGAAATTGACCATGATGGGCTTTGCCAAATTGATGATCTTTCCAGATTGATGGCCACGGGCCAAGTGCGAAGAAAAAAGACGGAACCGGAGAGTGGATTTTCGAATGGAGTATTCTTCTCCATAGATGAAATGGATTCGATAAATGGTTCATTCCATTTTCAAAACTCTAAGTTTTTTTATACAGAGAACTACATTTCCCATCTTTTTAGTGGAAATCATTTCGAAAATTTGTTCAAAATAATTTTCAATTTTCTAAAATTCTCCGAACGGATTTCCATCAATTATTCTCTGACTTATCGACGGTTCGGTGATTTCATTTGAGTCATATTTCGCCGGATCCGTCATACGCAGTACGTCGATGGTATTTAAATGAAATTCATTATTAATTCATTTGATTAATATGACCGACGGCACGAATCAACCGCCAAGCAGCACATCATCAGAACGCCAGATGGAAACGTTTGGTTGTCGAATGCTCAAATGAAACCATTTCATGCTTTAACACATGGATGGTTGGATGGATGGATCAAACGGGGCGAACGGGCTTTAGACTTCCGCAAAATATCTGTCAACTTCAATATCGTATCCCATCGATCAGGGAAAATTCATAGCCAGAGCTAGGCCAGATTTCGTTTATGAGAAGCCGCTTTTCGCAGCGCAGCATCCGTTGAGCGGCAGATTTAAAGGTAATTACATTTTCATATAGCATTGTATATTCATTGAGGACCCGACGGCTGTGTCGTTATTATCGTACGACAGGAAGAGATCCAGGCTTCGAGTTCCGGATGCTGCTTCGAGATTTCAGTCTGGAACAGTGAGCAAAAATAAATGAAAATGCTTCATTCGAAAGCATCTATTATATGTACCTTATGCTTTTTACACCGAATGTTTAGCGAAAGTTTTGCCCAATTATTATATGGAAAATCTCACCGTGTTTCCGTGTTCAGCCCACGATTTGCGACGTTTGAGCTTCGACGTGATGTCTGTGCTACGGCGTAGTTTCGGTAAGCGTCCTTCCGGCGAAGCTCTGGAGTGCAGAGCTATCCAGACTTCCGATGTGTTTTCTCCTGCCGGGGAAGCTTCCGGATGTTTGCTGGCTTGCCCGTACTTCTGCTGTTGGTGTTATTATTAATTTCTCTTCTGACTATCTGGTCTGGAGAATTTTCGTCCAATTATGGAAAATATGTATTATTTTGAATATCTCTTTCAAATTCTGATTATTTTCTGAAAAAATTGTTAAGCTTGGTACTTGATTTGCGAGCAGCAGCTCCGGATGTTGGTACTATAAGGTTGAATTATTTATAAAGTCTCTCTTCATAAATTTGACTGCTCTGGATTAACCAGGAAGTCATTATCCTAGAGAGATCAGCGTCGTTTTGATTAGGGTTTGGAAGATTTTTCGCAGAGCGTGTTTTCCCTCTCGAGATTTTGGGGAAGTCAATTGAAGATTTTTCTATTCCTCCTTACCAAATTATTCCTCTTGGTATGTCATGGGCAATAACTTGTTGCCTGGATAATTTTCAGCGTTTCAAATTATTGAAGTTGATCTTTTATTAAATCTGAGCTTTGATCAACCGATTATTAAAGAAATTGAAATATTATTGTTAACGAATGCAATGTAAGTTAATTTCTAACCTATATGGGACGATTTATTGAAACAAAGCCTCCATCAGTGTTTCAAAGAAGAGCAATTTAACCTCAAATACTTGTCGATGATAAGATCTTCGAGGGGACAAGCGTTCTTTGCCGAAGAACCTAAACCAACAAACGTCTTGATGGAATTAGCCAATCAAGTGTTTCCATCTTGAAACCGCACTTCAATCGAAAACCCTCCATCGGCAGATTGAAATCTGCCTTCTGCAAAATGTTTGACCTTTCCATCGCAAACATTTGAAATCAACTGCATTGAGCCAACAGTACACTTTACACTGCAATGCCACATCTGTTGCAAGATTTTATCTTTAAGGCGCCACCACACATTTAACGATTGAATTGATGATATTCAAGGGAGAACCTTTAGCATAAGGTTGCCAGAAAGTCAGATTGCCCTGTTTAATCGGGGTTTGCCCGGAAATTTAATACAAAACTTAAGACAGTTTGGCTCGGCCCGGTTACCCGGATTTCGTTGATAAATACTCTGATAAATTGAACCCTGATATTCACTTTATTAAAAAAGATTGTTTTGTAACAATTTCAAATGTATGCTACCAAAACGGAATTTTTTTTAGTAAGTTTTATTAAAATAATCATGAAAGGTTTTTTGGAAGCCTTTAAAACTATTCAAAATCTGTCGCTGAATTTTGATGAAATTTTTTTTTTCTAGATTTTTGTTGTAGAAACTTTGGTGTTTGAACAAATTTGCTCAGATATTCCTCGGATTTTCGATCGTCAGTTTTGAAATCAAATGCACGAATTTTTCCAGGTTTTTATATATAATTGCTCTTTTTTGTCCGGCCCGGAAACATGCTGAAAAAATTCTGGCAACCTTACTTTAGCAGTCGCTTGTACTTAAAACGATAGAAAAAAATGATCCCGAATCAATTACGCGTGACAATGGCACTAACCGATAGAATTATTAAGAGTGCGCCCTGCCAACTTCAATAGAGCGATAAATAAAAGTTAATTAAAAAAGTTTCTTCTCTCAACAAAAGCACAACGTCTAACCGTCAACAATATATGCTCAAACACATATTGCATCCATTTTTTCCGCTTTGTTCAAAACAAATTAAATTCGTTCCTGCAATCTTTTTTCCTCAAGCGCGTAGCTTGTCATCAGTCAGTCACTACTCCGGTCGCTGTTGTTGGTCAGCTTTATTGAGATTGATGTTCTGCCGTAAATTATTACCCGAAATGCATACCTATCGCTTCAGAACACTTCAAAGTGAGGGCTGAGGTGGTTTGTTTTTATCACTTCGTTTATCGATGATGTATCCCGAAGGTCGAATGGATGTTTAGATTAAGCTTCCAAAAATGACCAAATCCGACCAGAAAATATCTTTTCGACGATCATCTATTAAAAATTAAAAGTCTTGTCAAAAGATATTTTTATTATGAAATTCGTCTTTGGGTCGACATTTCATCCGGTCAAAGACATATGATGAATTCTGATCCTCAGATCGAAATTAGTCTTCCAGCCAAAAGTTTTATTGAGATTTTAATACGTCTTATAACCGATAATCGTCTTCTAGCCTTGATTATTATTAGTTTCTACGTTGGAATTCTTCATCAGGCCATAGCCTTCTTCAGGGATGAGTAATTTTAACACCGAAAACCAACTTAAAGGCAAAGTTCGGCTTTTCGTTAAATCGTCGTCGTATTCGAAACGAAAACTGCTTTAAAACAAAAGTTTTTTTAGGTCTAAAGTCGTCTTATGCGTTAAGGCCGCAAATCTTCATCAGACAAAAATTTGGCTTAACTTGCTGAGTTGTTGTCACGCCAAAAGGTCACGATTGTTAGATTTGAATTCGTCTCCAAGCCACAAGTCATCTTCAGATCATCAGTTGTCATCAGCGAAAATTCCCATTCAGTCCGAAGGATGATTTCACGTCTAAAGTTGACGAAGGGATGAAACATATGGTCAAGGGCCTTTTGTCTAAAACTTATCTTTAGGGTGAAATCTGTTTTAAATTCAATTTTTACTCATCTTTAGGGTGAAATCCGTTTTGAATTCAATTTTTTAACACAAATCAAAATTTTTCAAAAAAAATTATGTCTTTTTGAAGCCAAGATGAATGAAAATAAAAAAAAAAGTTAATCTTTTTCAGTAAAACTGTACAGAATGCATGCCGTTTTTTTGGAGAACAGGCGTTAAAATCCCATAAGTTTACCGTCGTCATCAGAAGAAAATTTGTCCTGAGGTCGTCTCAATGATCGTCTTCAACATAAAATTCGATTTTTAACCATAATTCGTCTTTAGGTCAAAAGTTTTTTCAGTTGTCTTTAAATTGATAATCGTATCCACGTTCTAAGTCATCATCAGGTTGAAGGTTGATTTGAGGTTTACGGTCGTCTTCAGGCAAAAGCTAATCCAGTCAAAAGTCGTTTTTAGAAGAAAACTATAGTCTTAAGGTTTGAAAGTTACCTTCTGGAGATAGTTGGTAATCCCAGTTAAAAGTTGTCAATCAAAGCAGTCTTCAGGATTAAATAAATTTCCCAACAATAGCTGCCTTTAAGTTTCTGGGATGACATCCGTCTTCAGGCCAAGATCGTCTTCAGGCAATATTGGTCTTAAGGTAAATAGTCGTCGTTATGCTGAAACTAGTTTTAACAAAAAAAAAATGAGGTATTTAGTCTTCAAGTAGTTTTCAAACTGATATCCGTCTGACTGTCGAAAGTCGACTTACGTCAAAATTTGTCGTTGAAAATTGATCGGAAGTCAACATATCTACATTTTAAGTCTTCAGCTTCAGTTGTCTTTAGATCGAAAGTCGACTTGTGGTCAAAAACCAACTTTAGGTCAAAAGTAAACTTGAAGTCAAAGGTCGACTCAGGTCTGAGGTCGATTTCAGTTTTGAAGATCGAAAGTCAACTTAACTAAGGAAGCCAATTTGAGGTCAACTTGCGTCTACTTGAAGTTGACTTTAGAACTCAGGTCAAAAGTTGACTTATTGTCGAAGGTCGACTTTATAACAAATTACGTATTAGAACTGTAAATCATGTCGTCGTCATGTAGAGACTAGTCTTGACTGAAAAAAAGTCTTCAGTCTTCAAGTAGTTCTACAATCTGATATGCGTCTGCAGGCCGAAAGTCGACTTTCGTCAAAAGTAATCGTTAAACCTCGAGTTGAAAAATGACCGTCTTAGTCTTCAGCTTCTGTTGTCATTAGGTTGCAATTAAGCCGACTTCTGGGCAAAGGTCAACTCTAGCTCGAAAGAAAACTTGAAGTAGAATTTTGACTTCAGGTCTAAGGTCCATGCCAGGATTAAAAAATAATACAGATCAAAAGTCCACTGAATTTTAGAAGTCGATTTGAGGTCAAAAGTTGACTTCAGGTCTAAATACTTCTGGTCGAAAGTCGACTAAATAATAAAACTTGTCTTACAATTGGAAATCATTTTTACTTAAAAGCTCGTTACTTCGTGAAACCAAAAGTCGTTGCCCAGATCAAATGTCACCCATTGACAGGAAGTAGTGTTCAAATAAAATTTCGTGTTTAGGCCAAACCATTCTCATTAATGATTGTTTTGAGCCGAAAGTCGCCTTCTGGTAAAAATCTGATTTCGGCTGAAAAACTTCCTCAAACTTAAAGTCGTTCTTTGGCCGAAAGTTGCCTTAGAGTGGAAAGTTATTTTCATGACTTAAATTGTCTCCAAATCAGAAGTCAGCTCAAAATCAACCTGCAGACGCATATCAGTTTGAGAACTACTTGAAAACTTAAGACGTTTTTTCAAGTCTCTTTGACCTGAAGACGATCTTGGCCTGAAGTCGATCCAGACACTTGTAAACGGCTATTGTTGGGAAATATATTTGAACCTCAAGACTAAATGGTTGATGACAACTTTTACCAAGAAAAGTAACTCAGTCCAGAATATTACTGAAAACGACTTTTGGATGCATTATCTCATTAATATCGACTGCAGGCCAAATTGCTTACTACTTAGATCGAAAGCTGTTCTGGAGCGAAAGTCCAACGAAAGTTCTTCATTCTTCAGTTGAAAAGTTGTCTTTAACGTATGTATCATATTTTGAGATCAAAAAAATTCTTAAAGAAAAAATTTGTCGAAAATTGTCTGAACTTTGAAACTTGTTCAGAGAATTGAATTTTATTGTTTAAAAGTGTCTTAAGAAAATAAACTTAATCATGAAGCAAGTTTTGTGGCTCAAAATTGTCTTTGTAACTAAAATTGACTTTAAGCTGAAAGATAACCTCAGATAACCTGATTTCTGGTAACACCGACTTTTTCTTACCTTAATCTTCTAAATAAAAGTCAAATTTGCTCTAAAATCTAAAAAAGGTTATAAAATCATCCTTTTGAAGTTGACTTTGATCAGAAAAACTGTAGAATATAAATCAAACAATATGTCGTTCGTATTCTGAAATGAAGTACATGCACGAAGTCTTATTATTTTCGAAAGTTGACTCTTGGCCGAATATTATGAAACGACCAACAACGGTTTGTTTTACGCCAAATGTACTTTCAGTTGTCTTCAGGCCAAAATCATGTAATAAGTAGATACTACATACATATATACGTCAAATGTCGTCATCAGTGGTCGTCATAAGAGCTAAATTCCGGAAGTCGGTTTTAGGTTAGGGGAAAAGTTCATATAACGCCCCATGTGGCTAATACGCGCCACCTCTGTTTTGAAGAATCTGAAACATTTGAAGCCTGCAAAATATTACCAATTTGTTCTAAATGCTGTCATTGGTCATGGCAAGCATGAATTTTTCCTTAAAATGCCTCTGTGTCGCGATAATTTCACAATTTAGGTTTTTCGTCATTTTCATCTAAATTTTAAAACACTTTCAATAAGGTGTCACCAAGCAGAGAAAAACGAATAAGACAATATTTTCTGACACATCGATAGAGGAGAATCTAAACTATGATTTTATGCTAAAAAATCATACTGAACTCGCAAAGGTATGCTTTTTATGGGTATATGCTATCACGGCCCATGCGCTTGTTATAACGCGCCAATCGTAGTAGGCTGAAAATAGCATTAATTTTTCAAAAAGGCAAATTTTCATTGAAAATGAACAAAAAGTCTAAAACCATATTTTGAGCGTTAATTCAGCCCAAAAAACCTACTTTTCATTTTTTCAAAATTTTGATTAGTCCATTTTGATTTTCTTTTCAGTCAAAGTGTCTGTAAGTATTGGTGTGTTTTTGGTCTTCGGCTGCTTTCGGGTGTGTTCGGCTGCTAGGCGCATATTGAATACACAGCGGCGCGTATTTGCAACACAGTTTTGTTCTGTGGCTTTGAATATGATTTTTAAAAATCAAGTTTTTGAAGCAACTATAGCAATTTGAGTAATATAGAATCATAGGCATTTGTAGAAAACACTTTTCTTCAACGATTGAACCCATTTTCACCACAATTTGTACGTGGAATGCATAGAAAATCAGCGATTCGCTTAGGTGGCGCATAATAGGGCATGTTCCCCAATAGTGTTTCTCTTAGGTCAAAAGTGGCCGATGGCGATTAACTTTGGTCCCAAATTAAATTCTGCGCTCTCCACCAGAAGTTCGTTCTAAAGTCGATATAAAAAAAACCAGAATACCAAAAGCACACAAACGAATAAAAGTAGATTTTGATTCAAAATCGAAAATTTTCTTCAGGTCGAAAATTGTTCTCGAATAATTTTAAGCGGAATTTAGTCTTTTTGCTGCCAAACGTTTTAATTCCAAAAGTCATCTCCAAACCATAAGTCAAATGACTTATGACAGAAACTGTATACAAATCAGTCGTTATTTTAGGCCAAAGGCCGTAGGTTGGGTTGAATATCAGATTAAAAAAGACAGTTGTCTTCACACCGAAAGTTTACGAATAATCTAACCGAAGACCGACATCAGGTTGAATATCGTCCCTTGAATTTTTAAAGATCATTGTCAGTTTTTTTTGTACTTATGGGATTTTAGACTCTCGTGTTATCCATCCACTGACAGTTATCATTCTAAAATTTACTTTAAAATCAAAAGTTGTTTTCAGATCGAAAATAACCTTTTCTGTATGTTCGCATTAAATCATCAAATACTTGTTCGATAGCTATCTACAGGTTGAAAGTAGTCTTCAGGTCGCGGATCGAACTCAGACCGAAATCGGAAGTCACCTTCAGATTTATAGTTGGACTCAGCTCGAAAGTCTTCTTAAAAACGATAGTTGATTTCAAGTTTCAAATAGTCTCCAGCTAAAAGTAGTCTTCAGTCGTTTTTTGGAAATACCCTTCTTTAACCCTTATTCGCTCTTGAGTGTCAATATGTCACTATTGGAAGTTTGGCGGCTTGAAACTTTATTCGTGTGAATCCGTATAAACAAAATCTTCGGGAGCCCTCAAAGAATTCTTGAATTCTTAAATGACCCTGAAATCCCAGAAAACTTCCTAATCGGACCTTAAGTGCAAATTTGACACTCCTCGCTTAAAACCGCTAGATCACCATTGTTTCTCAATCGATTATTACAAAATTTATTGTTCTGAAAACTCGTAATTCAAATATATTTCTTAGACAGTATTTAGCTATAACACTTCAGTTTTCCGCTATTCAAGGTCTAAGAAAGAAAAAATCCGAAAAAACATGCTTCGGAAAAAAGACTTTAGATAAGCTACGGAATGCTAAGAAAAATTGTGTTGTGAAAACCGTCAACCAATGAATCGTCAAAATTGTTGAGGTCACACCAGATAAATTTTGAAAAGAGTATTGGAGAGTTAACGTAATTATGCACATTTTTAAATTTTTTAATTTTCAAATCACGAAACACAGAATTTCGAACGAATAATTAAGAATTTTTAGAACTTTTTGTCAATTTGCGGTTTCTCAGATATTCTTGCACTTTAATTAAACTCTGAAAGGAAATTACTTTAGCGCTGCAATACGTAGGGGAGAGGCGGGCTATATGCGCATATTAAGGAAAGCACTAATTTTCTCCCATATTCCAATAGAAAGGAGTCTGAAAAATATATACACATGGACGAACATCGGTTTTATATACGTTAGAGCAATTTTCCTGTTAAAATCTCTTACAGTTTTTGTGAAAATAATTTTATAATAAAAGAAGTCAAAATAGTCGATTTCCGAAACTGGCGGGCTAAATGCGCATATTTATGTTTTTAGCTATATTTCGTTAACACTTGCAATATTTTGAAATTATTTAATTTAAAATGGTAGAAATGGATGTTAAGCATGCGTCAAGGCTGAAAATTTGATGAAATTTTTTACATCACTAATTCTTCTGCATGAAACATAGTTAGGCATACCATATGGCCATATTTCATGGTAATATTTTGTTCATATCGTATTTTTATCGGATCAGTATGAAGTTCTTCTTTTTTCGCTGCAAAACCGTGATTTGAGCGTAGAATTTGTGTTTAAATGAAAAAAAAAAGTAAAAAAATTATAAGACTAATCTATTTTTCTTGATATAGGCATTTAACCTGCCTTGATATGGGCATTCAGAACCTGTCTTTTATTCCAATATCTTATCATTTACAACTTAGCCAAATGCTTCAGTTTGTTGAATTTCCTATTTCCAGATGAATTAGAAAGAAAAACCATTAAAATATTTGTTCACAGAATCTGTACGCACGATAATTAAAGTCCAATATATTACAACAAAACTGACAAAAATCTTGTTTGAATTTTTAAATTTTTTCGGCTTTATATAACAATTAAATTTTTTCATGCCATGTGTTAAAAGCGTATTACCCTCAAACTGCACTGATTAGATACGTTGAATCTCCAGCCATATCGTCAATCGGCTGTATGCGCATATTACCCAACATGTGCATTTAGGAACACTTCCCCCTGTAGATTCTAACTTCAGCTTTCTCTGACACAAAGAAAATTTTTTTGGAACATTTCGGAGCTGTTCTGCAGTCTTTTTGCCGAAGCATGTTTGTCCGTTTTTTTTCTTAGACTATGAATAACGGAAAACTGAAGCGTTTTAGCTGAACCTTGACTAAAAAACATATTCGAATAACGTTACGAAATTTTCAGAACTATAAGTTTAGTAAAAATTGGTTCGGAAACAAGAGAGAGATATAGGTTTTAGTCAGGAGTGTGAAAATGTTCGGAAAAAACGATTGGACATAGTTTCAGATGCTGCACAAGCTTACAAACGGAGATATAGTGCCTTTTTAACCCCTAATTCCACTATATTAAGTAAAAAATTCAAAAAAAAAGTTATTGAACGAAAGTAGACCATATTTGAGTGATTTTTTCCAAGGAATCAACTGAAGGCTATTTAAGCTGCCACACGCTTCAAAATATGGAATTATAGCAAATTTCGCCCTAAATTACCCTATGTTTTTCAATTAATTATGAAAACTCTGAGTTTGGACTTCAATATTTTGAAGCAAAAGAAACTCACCTTGTATATTTTTTTCCTAGGAACCGTACGCTTCGAAAAGTTAAGTTATGGCTGATTTTACCTTCAATTCCCCTACATTTTGCAATTAATTCAGAAAAAAACATGTTCAGACTTGAAAACTTTGAACATAAAGAAACCTACCTCGTGTTATTTTTTTCCGAGGAATCGAATGAAGGCTATTTGAGCCACCGCACGCTTCGCAAACTGGACTTATGACCGATTTACCCTCAATTTTCCAACATTTTTCAAATAGTTCAGAAAAAGCTTTTTGAGACTGGGAAATTTTCGGAGCAAATGTGACCTATTTTGTGTAATTTTTACGAGAAATCAAACGGAGTCTATTTGAGCCATCGCACACAGGGGAAAACGATGTAAAAAGGTGATTAAAATTGTTTACGTCAAAGCGGACCATTTAAGACCCATAGTGTCTTCAGGACATTTTACCTACATTTAAAGCACTTTAAAATGAGCTTTTGATAAAAATGATTAAACCACCTAGCAGTGAGATAGAAAAATTATTTTTAGTATTTTTCATTTTAGAGCACTTATGTTTTTGGCAAGTTTTTAGATTGTAAAAATCGTAGCAATTTTGTTGAAGACGTCAACATCGTAGAAGCTAACCCAAAAATGTTAGAAGGGTTCAAAATAAAAAAAAAACTATTTCTTTTATCAAAATTTTCAGTATTTTAATGATATCTTTTCAGGCCGAGCTTATTCAAGCAAGATATGTTTGAAAGAGTTTTGAGTCACTTAAAATCAAACAATTTTGTGGAACACACTTAATAAAAATATTCAGACTGAAACGAAATAGATCGGAAAAACTAAGAAAAATAGCTGTTTTCGAACACGTATCTTTCTAGTTCGGTTGAGTTTGGTTCATTTTTTGGTTGCATTTGAATCAGGCAGATTTCAACGTTATAAAAACATGGAGTTTTTAACGTTAAGATGTTTATTTTGTAGCTTTATAATTGATTAAAGTTAGCTATTTTCAAGGAATCTAGAGGACAAATTCCAAGTTTATTTAAACTGACAACTAGCAACCGTTTTTATTTTAGTGAAACTTTAGCCAAATCGTTCTCTCTCTCGTGTATGACGTTTTTAAGCCTCCATTTACGAATCTTACCATCTACCATTTCGCTTAGGATACAATATACTTGAAGAGTTTGTTTTTCGGTTAGCTAATTTTAAATGCAATAAAAATTTCCTCTAGATTCCTTGAAAATAGCTAACTTTAATCATTTATAAAGCTACAAAATATACAACTCAACATTGTAAACTCCATGTTTTTACAACGTTGAAACCTGCCTGATTCAAATGCAACCAAAAAATGAACCGAACTCTACCGAACTAGAAAGATACAGGTGTTCGAAAACATCTATTTTTGCTTAGTTTTTCCGATCTAACTCGTTTCAGTCTGAATATTTTTATTAAGTGTGTTCCACAAAACTGTTTGATTTTAAGTGACTCAAAACTCTTTCAAACATATCTTGCTTGAATAAGCTCGGCCTGAAAAGATATCCTTAAAATACTGAAAATTTTGATAAAAAAATATATTTTTATTTTGAACCCTTCTAACATTTTTGGGTTAGCTTCTACGATGTTGACGTCTTCAACAAAGTTACTACATTTTTTACAATCTAAAAACTTCCGAAAAACATAAGTGCTCTAAAATGAAAAATACAAAAAAATATTTTTCTATCTCACTGCTAGGTGGTTTAATTATTTTTATCAAAAGCTCATTTTAAAGTGCTTTAAATGTAGGTAAAATGTCCCGTAGACACTATGGGTCTGAAATGCTCCGCTTGACGTAAACAATTTTGATCACCTTTTTACATCGTTTTCCCCTGTGTGCATCGCACGTATTGAAAAATTGAATTATGGCCGTTTTACCCTCATTTTCCCTATATTTTCCAAATATTTCAGAAAAACCATGTTCGAATTTGAAAATTTTAAACCAAATGAGACTTATCGTATGTGATTTTTTGAAGTAACCGACTGAAGGCTATTTGAGCAATCACAGGCATCGGAAAATGGAGTTATGGCTGTTTTTACTAACAATTTCCCAACATTCTTCAATTTATTCAGAAAAAGCATGTTCGGATTTGAAAATTTTGATTCGAATGGGACCTATCTTGTGTGATTATTTCCGAGAAATCGATCGAAGGCTATTTGAGCCACCACACACATTGAAAAATGGAATAATGGCCGTTTTACCTACAGTTTGCATATATTTCAGAAAATGCATGTTCGGACTTGAAAACTTCAAACCAAATGTGACTTTTCTTGTGCGGTTCTTCTTCCGAAGCGTGCTGTTGCTCAAATAACATTCATTCAATTCAAGGAAAAAATCTTTTAAGATAAGTGTCTTTTGATTAAAAATTTCCAGGTCTAAACAAGTCTTTTTCTGAATTTTTTGAAAAATGTACGAAAATTGAAAGTAAAAACAACCATTATTCCATTTGGCGATGCGGTGGCTTTAATAACCTTTATTCGATTACTCGGAAAAAACAGGTAAGAAAAGTCTCATTTGGTTCCGAATTTTGATTCTGAACACTTTTCTTTTTAAATATTTGAAAATTGTGGGGAAACTAAGGGTAAAGCAACCGTAACTCCATTTTCCGATTTGTGAGGTGGCTCAAATAACCTTCATTCGATTTCTAAGAAAAAATCACAAAGGATAAGTCTCAATTTGTGAGAAAATTTCAACTTCGAACTTACTTTTTTCATTAGTATTTAGATAGGAGAGTTTAGGATATATCTGAAACTATGCTATCTGAACGATATATAATCTTGATCGGAGCATATCAAAAACTGATATAATTTAGCTATGATCGTATAGATTTTCTGATATAATTTGAGATATTTTAACATCCTACGAGTACTGAATTATAACTCATTTAGATAGAAAATAAATGAGTATCAAAATATCTCATCTTGATATAATTTTGTTTTCCCCTCCTGATCGGGTACATTCAGCCATAACTCCAGTTTCTTAAACGTGCGGTGGCTTAAACAGTCTACATTTGAGTCCACTGAAAAAATCACACAAGATAAGCCTCATTTGGTTAAAATTTTTTAATTCCGAAAATGCGTTTTTTTTTAATGTTTTTTGATTTTGTAGGAGAATTTGAAACCTCCATAACTCCATTCCCCGATGCGTGCGGTGGTTCAAATAGCCTACATTCGATTCCTCGGAAACAGTCACACTTAATAAGTCGCATTTGATCCAAAAAATGTGCAGTTTGGAAAAGTTTTAACTGAAGTATTTAAAAATTGTTGAGAAATTGAGGGTAGTACGGCAATCAATTTACTTTCCCGTGTGGTGATTGAAATAATCACGCTGGAATAATCATGGCTGAAATAGGTCTCTATTGTTCAAAATGTTCAAATCCGAACATGTTTTTTCTGAATTATTTGATAAATATTCCTCAATTCTCCGAGGGTATAAACATCCGAAGCTCAATTTTTAAAAGCTTGCGGTAACTTAAATTGGCTTCATTCAATTCCTCGGAAAAAATCACACAATAAAGGTCTGTTTTTGTTCCAAATTTTCTGGTCTAAATCAGTGTTTTTCTGAATTGTTTACAAAATTTTATGGAACTTGGGGTTAAAAAGGCGATATATCTCTGTTCGTAAGATCGTGCGTTGTCTGAATCTTTGTCCAATCGATTATCCGGACATTTTCACTGAAGGAACGTATAGGTATACATTGTGCAATGGATTAACTTTGGATAATACTCTTAGCATCTTAGGAATACAACATTAAGTACCTACCTAAATACAACGTTTATTTAAAGGAGTTTGCTTCAGTGTTTTTAAAAATTGTGATAAAATGTAGTAATTTTTAGGATTTTTCAAAATATGATGAAATATTTAAAGTCAAGGTATTTTTTTTAAAAGCTCTTGTAGTCATTTAATCATACACCAAGAAGATTGATTAACTTCTTCTCTCCATTCGAGTTCGTAAGATTCACTCTTAAAATTCGCTCAACCAGCTTTTCGACCCGCGGGAGCCAAATCGCTCGAGGGAAAATTGAATATGTACATTTTTGTGTACGCTGCCGAGTGTGTGATGCTGACATTTTGACCTGTCTGACACGTCAAGTAACAAAATGAAAGAGAAAAAAAACGAATCCTGATGTCGTTGTTGGGGGCGGCGACGACGACGGTAGACACAGAAAAAGGCAACAACCAGAGAAAAAAACGCCATCTGTAGCGCGAACATCCAGTCATCAGTTTCTGCAGGGACTCCCTCCTTCTCGATGCACGACGCGTCGCAATGAATTTGCGTAACTGGCCGCGTTATGTCGCCTCGCCCTGTCGCCGTCAGTCGATTTCAAGGCCTACCGAGCACATGGCTGCTTTGGAGGCGGATTTATGCGCAATGGTGAGGCGTAGCTGGTCGCGGTAGGCTGTGCGGCGGACGTTCCAATATCATTGTGTTCGACGAAAGCGATTTTAAAATTTCCAGCCTCAGTATGCTAGGGAAAATCCCATCCGCATCCTAGCTGGCTGTCTGCGTACTAAAGTCGATTTGCGTGTGTGTGACAAAGCCACTGGCAAAATCGGCTTTCTGGATGGTTACTTTGATGCGCGCCGGAATATTGAATGATACCCCATAGGCGTACGTATGGCACTCACATATTTGCACAGCGCCAGCCAGATCACGCAAATGCATAAATGAGCAGTGCAGTTTGCCATGTAGTTGTGATTAAAGTGCACTTTGTATCCGCTCAGATGTGGACCATATGCAGCATCGAGCACAGCACACGCACTTTCCCCTTGTTGATGATTGTGCACTAAGAGCATCATAGTGTCACCACGTCCAGATACCCTTGGCTTCCGATTGTGTCATATTCGTGGCGTTCTGCTGGTTTTACCAGATCCAATTTAAATTAAATTGTTTTTTTTTCTGCGCTCCATGAAGCTGAGTGGTCTTTGAGTTTATTATTTTTTTTGCAACTGATTGCCAAGTCAAAGTGGTGCCATGGCTGTAATTTAACTACTCTGATGTTATGTGCTGACTCAATTTCAAAGCTTTCAATCCACACAATTTATGTAGGAAATTTTATATTTTAAAGTTTAATCCAATTAAAGTCTCCATAAAGCTTAAAACCTTTCCACAATTTCCCTTTTATAATTCAAGCTCAAACTTCTCATTTTACTATCTTTACAGCCATTGATCGTTTTGATTGAATAATAACCTAATTAAATTTCGAACTCCCACCAGTCAGGAAAAGTTTTCTTTCGCGAAGCTAAACAAGCAGCTAACAATTTGTAACGGCTTGAGCCATCACGTATTTCTTTGATTTATTGTAAGGTACGTTCCCATTACCATCACCATTGGACCAGAAGTTTCCAATAATAAGCGAGTCGAAATTGCCAATTACAAAATTTCACCAACGCCTCCGACACCTTGGCAAAATGCTGGATGCTTCCTTCCAATTCCCAAAAAAGGGACGAATGGCAAAATCTTGCCCTCAAGTAACGCGCCCCTTCAGCATGATTTTCTCAAGAAAATTGTTTCCCTTCTTCCTGGGAAGGATCAGGATTCGTTATCTTCCCACCGATTTTTTTTCCTTTGTAATATTAGCGTCGACGGCACAAATTTGCTGATAGAATCTTCTTCTCTTGATCACCATGGCTATAATCACTCGGGTGGGATTGAAGCTGAAAAACTTTCAAATCCGATCCACTGCACGTTAATCACTTTTTCATCATTCCCGTTTCCGGTTTTCTGAAGATGTTGCCCGTGATTAGATTTGGGATAACCAAACAAACAAATATCAAAGCTGATAGGATTTTCATATCAGAAAACCATGAACCATTTTCTTTAGCCCAAGGTTACCAACAGGTTAATGTCAGTAAAAAAAATCAGTAAAAGTCACAGATTTGTGAAAATTATACTTTGCTAAACTGCTTTTTGAATTTCTTTACCATACGCTGCATCATTGACATTAGAGGGTAAAGTGCAATGCAATTGCCACCACTGGCCTTCTTATAAAATAACAATTTACCGAAAAACTTCAAAGACGACCAAACGAGTTGACTTCAGAAAGTCGATGGGAAGGGTGGGCGAAAAACCATGCCATCCTTTGATCCATCCGCTTGCTTACCCCTTCCATTTTCGGTGACTTCCTCCCATCAATTGGCCAAAGTTTAACCCAAAGACCCCCCGATACGAAAATGCTTCCAAGGCATGGTGGTATGAGATATGAAAAACTTTTCTTGATTTATTATACCGCAAATGTACCGGTGTGTGGTGCTGGGCTTGCGAATTAGATTATCTGCGGTGCTTTTGCTCTCTCTCTCTTTGGTTGCGCTCTGGAATCGGGAAGGCTGCAATATCGTGGTAAAATAAATGGCAAGTTAAATCAACCTTGACGGATTGTTGGTTAGCGTACGGTGTTATTTTATTATTTTATTTTCGTCTTTTTTACCGGTTTCTTGTACAACAACCACCCATAATCGAACGTGAAATTATTAGCTGCTGCACAGTAGAGTGAGGAGTTGGAAAGATGGATAGTATTTTTTTTTAAAAAATTTTACAAAATTAAACCACAATAATATGGAACAAATTCAAATTTGCTATCAAGTTGAACAAAAAATCATTTTAATCACTGTTGCCGCCACAAATGGGAACTTACTTCATTTGCAGATTTTCATATTTATGTCAAGGATTAATCAATCGAACACATCGATGAGGTTTCATCGTTTGTGATAGAGATGTAGTTTTTCACACCATTCAGAAAACAAAAGTTCATTGGTCCTGCTTTCGATTACTAATTGACACGCTTGATGGACCTTGATGTGCTTTACACGTCAGTTAGTTCGGTCTGTGATGGTCAATTTTCACTGAATGAATTACCTTCGATGGAATAGAGTTAGTTTTTATTGTAATATCTTCAGATAAAATAGCTTCGCTGAGTATTAATTTGTTTGAAAATTATGTTTCTGCAATCAAATAGCTTTAAAAATGCTTTAAACCTCATTTTTTATTTAACAAACTTTCATTTCAATTAAAACAAATCGGGACTCCACGTTTTTTAAGTTCTCGATAGATAAGGGTTAGGTTTAAATTAATGGTGAACATTAGTTTCGAGTTTTCCACGATTGTTTGAATCCTTGTGAGCTTCAGTATTGAATTCTCAGTCGATAAAGATGATTTTTTGTCAAACTAACGTCCATCTAAAACTGTGTGGTCTGCTGACTTGACCAATTTATTTGACGCTTTTACAATTGAGCTGACTTCTTTTCTATTTTCACTGAAAAATACATAGTTAGCACCTTTTTCTTTGAGAATAAGTTTCATTTGGAAATAACTTACTATGTGAACAAATGCTGCTGATTTATGCATGATTTAGTGTCCTGTTAAAGTGCCAAATTTAGCTCAGTTCTGTTGTAGGAACTAGATCCTTGCATGTTTTATCGAGTGTGATGAATTCATGACTAAAGAAATTTTGAAAATAAATTTTATAAATTTTACTATAATTTCAAACGAATTCACCTTCCTTTGCGATTAGAGTCTTTGTGACCCGAACTGTACTATCTCAAAGCGATATCTCAGAAACGATTAAAGCTAGGTACATGAAATTGAACTTTTCTCAAAACGAAGAGCTCCACCATTTTTTATTTTATGATTATTGAATAGGGCTACCAGAGTCACCCCGCAAAAATTAGGACAATGAGATATTTAATATAAAATTTGGTAACAGCCCGACTCAGGCCGGTTGTCCGAATTTCACTGAAAAATGCCCAGATTTTGCTCGGATTTATTCACTGTTGTAAAAGTTTTTCATTCATGCTTCCAAAACTAATTTTCTTGAGCAAGTTTAAAAAAAAACATTAATGGTTTTTTTGGAAGCTTTAAATACGATTTTAAATCTGTCGATGAATTTTAATGATTTTTTTTTATCGTGTTTATACCAATTCTGAAATTAATTTTTTCTTGTATATTGTGGCACATTAATTTTATTTCGGAATTTTAATTGAATTCTGATATGAAATATGAAAAAAAATTTTCAATTGTTTTTTAAATATCTTAAACGAATGAAATGAAATTCTAATCATTTGTTTAAAATTGTAACAAATTTGCAACAAATACAGTATGAATGAAATAAAACAAGTTTTTTATTCCTTGAAGGGCACAAATTTCCTTATATTTTGAAACGATTTAAAAAAAATAATTTTAAAACTTGTCTTGCCCGAATATTTGAGAAAAGTCCGGACCGGCCTTGGTGTTTGGTTAAAAAATGTTCTTATTTTTTATTTTCATTTGCAAAAATAAATAAAAAACTCCAAACAAATATCTAAAAAAAATATTTTTGTGACCATCAATAAAAGTTTTTGAACGAGTTCTGTCAAAACAAACATGAACGATTTTATGGGAGCGATTATGAAAACATAATTTTGGAATCAACTGTTCGGATTTTGTCATTATTTTTCCAGCCCGGATACGATCGGGAAAAATTCTGACAACTTTATTCTAGAGCATTTCATCTCTGAAATTAGAAAATCCAAGCAAAATCTGGATCCTTCATGAATCAACATTATTAACAGGAATTTGGTAAAAACTTGCTTAATTCATACATATTTAATCTATTTGTAATAATCAAAAGAAGAGCGTTTTGGATAGAAGATAGAGATGTACCGAATATTCGGTCGGCCGAATATTCGGCGCCGAATACCGCCGAAAAACCGTTAAGCCGAATATTCGGCTCACCGAATAGTTGAGCTAAGTATTCGGCCAAATAGGCCGAATAGGCCGAATATCTACTACAAACTTGTAAATTTTTCAAATAATTCTGGATAAATTATCAAATATCCAAAAGTAATGTTGTAAAAGCTACACAATCATTAAAAACTTATGGTTCCAGCAAAACATCTATGGTGTATCCGCGTATCTTTCACTGTAGATCGTTCAGGAGAATGCTGAACGGTGTTGCTTTATACTTTGATTATAGTTTATTCCAGATTTTCTGGATATATTCAGGCTTGCCCATAAATCCAGTAAATGATAAGTCAAATCTGGCCGGGATGTCCAGATATTGTTTACAACTTCCTGGGTTTTGTTCGGACTTATTCAGTTTATTTGCTAAATCAAATAAAAAACTTAAATTCCTCTATAAATTTTTTTGATTTTGTGTTCAATAACTATTTCTAAAACTAAAAAATATACATAAATTTTGAACTTTTTTTATTTTTTTGTCAAAAATCGTCCTGAATGCTTGATCGTGTGGATACGTGTGGTTGAAAGTATGGTATGTTTAAGGTTAAAGATCATCTATCTTTTCAACAACTATTTTGAAGATACCTTGCTGAGACTCGACCTTCATCTAATTCAATATCAGATAAGCAATTTCAAATAGCTGGGCACCTGTTTCCACATGTTTTATCTCAGATTTCATAGGAACGCAATCTCTTTGCTGATAAACGCCCTAGAAGCGACTAGTCATCTGATGCCTTTTCAGTTATTGGTGACATTTTAAAAATCAGAAAGACCCCTACTGAGAGTAAAAGTTTGAGGCTAAAACCCCTCTTTAAATAAACGTACAACATAGATCTCTACTTGAAAAAAAATCTTTTAATATATCATCCGATAATATCATCTGGTTGAGAATAATCGACAAAAAACATGAGAGGTATTAATATGGAAGAAATAGAAAGCATTGAAATAATCGCTTAAATTTTTTTCATTAAAACTCAATAGAATATTCGACCGAATATTCGGCCGAATATTCGTTTGGCCGAATAGTTGAAAAGGTCAATATTCGGTATTCGGCCGTTCGCCGAATACCACTATTCGGTACATCTCTAGAAGAAATCGAACAGTTTTCAAAAAATGGCTTTTGTGTAGTGGACATTTTTACTGCTTGTAAGATTCTTTTATTCAAATGCATCTTCTTAATTGAAATTGTCTTGTTAGTTTGATGGTCTTTTATTAAAAAAAATAATGGGGTTTAAGCTGCTTTATGGAAAAGAAATTCAAAATTAAATTTTATAAACCCTCCTAAAACCAACCATGGTTTAAGATGGCGTTTTCCTTAATCGGCATAAAACCAAAACCAATCATTATTTCAACTTACTTTTTGCGCAGAATATTTCAAAACATGTTAATCTAAATTAGAGTGTCCATTTCCTGGCCATTTTCCCATTCCCGGGAATCGGGAAATCTCGTGGCCTGTTTCCCGGGATCCAAGGAAATATTCAAAAACATGTAAAATATATGCACTTTGATTCAAATATAGCTTATCGAACCTTTTGTGCATACAAGCCTATAATTTGTTCAAAATGTACTATTCATAATGTTTTTTAACTTATATTTAATCAAATGAATCAATCTGTTCACAGTCAAACGTACTTAAAAATAAGCTGGAAAAGTCAAATGAAGAATTCATTAATGCAGTTATAGATTAATAACAAACAAAAATCGTTTTATTTGTTCGATCATCTTTATCTTAGAAATGCTAAAAACATAAAAATACTCGAAATGGAATTATTTTCCGAAAAATTATCCTTTTGGTTAGAAATCCTTGGTTCAAATGTTTTTCTATTTAAAATTGATTAGGTCTTAAACATATCACCATTCTGGTTTTTCTTTTTGAAAAAAAAAAATTCTATGTTAGGTAGAAAAGAAGAGATAAAACACGTTTTAAGACGAGGTTGTGGAAAACGATAAAAATTCAACAAATATATAAAATGGTAGCAACCGAAATTGTATTGAGTTTAAGTTTTTTAACCCATAAAATCAAGTGATTTTTGAAGTAATTTTTATTGTAAATGATCAAGTTATTCGTGGAACTATAGAAATAAAACAAAACTTTTGTGTATTTTTCAGCAAATTATCGGGTTATAAAAGTTGTACATTACATGATAGTTACAATCGTTAAAGAAACATAAGAAAGTTACACTATCAGTAGAAGTCCTACGCTTCTATAAGAAAATTGATCACCCCAATGGAAAGTTTGATTCCAATTTGTTTAGGAAACTTTCTCACGGAGTGAAATTTTTTGAAAATTCGAGGGTATACCATCTACATAGAAATAAACAATAGAGAAATTAACGATCGACGCTTTCTATGTGGTATCGGATCAAGTAGTGAATGTTTTCTTCAAATGACTTTCAAATTTTATTCATTTCAAAAAGAAAAAAATGGATAAGGGACCTCTGCTGTATTTGTTTAGCTTGTAAGTACTATCAAAATTTAATAAAAATGCAAGCAAACCTATTGCTTCGAGTATAATTTCCTTATTTTTCATTTTTTGGAAATTTGGCCCATTTGCATCCTAACTACCTACCTACCTAAGGGTCCAGCGCCGATTGACCGGCGCATAGGGCTGAGATAAAAGATCTCCACTGCTGGCGATCCGGAGCCAGCGTCTTCACTTGCTGCCAGCCAAGGTTCTCGTCAACTGTGCGGATTTCAGCGGCTAGACTTCGCCGCCACGAGCTTTTGGGCCTGCCTCTTCTTTGATGCCCATCTGGATTCCAGTCAAGCGCCTCTCTGCAAATCTCGTTTTCATCTCTTCGCAGCGTGTGCCCAATCCATCTCCACTTACGTTCCCGAATCTCGATTTCTAGCGCCTTTTGATGACACCGGCGATGAAGTTCAACGTTTGAGATCCAGTTGCCAGGCCACCAAGCGCGGATGATGTTCCGCAGGCAGCGATTCACAAAAACTTGCAGTTTTCGCGTCGTCACCTCATATGTGCACCAAGTTTCACACCCGTACAGCAATACGGATTTGACGTTTGAGTTGAAGATTCGGATCTTAGTTCGTAGAGAGATCTGGCGTGACCGCCAGATGTTTCGGAGACTCGCAAACGCAAATCGGGCTTTTCTGATCCGGGTTTCGATGTCCTTCTTGGTACCACCATCAGGCGTAATCTGGCTACCAAGATACTGGAAGCACTCCACTATCTCAACCTGTTGTCCAGCTACAAGGAAATTGGAACGATTTCCTGTATTGATTTCCATCGACTTGGTCTTTCAGACATTGATTTTGAGACCTGCTGCCTTGGAGCTTTCGGTGAGGTCATCTAGTTTGCTCTGCATGTCTTGTTGTGTTTGGACGAGCAAAACAATATCGTCTGCCAGGTCAAGGTCGTTCAATTGCTCCATGGTTGAAGGATTCCACGGCAATCCTCGGTTTTGTCTACAGTCAATCGATCCAGTCAAGATCTCATCCATTACGATGAGAAAAAGTAGCGGTGATAAAATACATCCTTGTCTCACTCCAGCAGTTACCGGGATTGGTTCGGACAAGACACCGTCGTGCAAGACCTTGCACGAAAATGCCTCGTACTGTGCTTCGATGAGATGGACTAGTTTCTCTGGGACCCCTCTTCGTCTAAGAGCAGCCCAGATGTTTTCGTGGTTCAGTCGGTCAAATGCTTTTTCGAAATCAACGAACACCAGCAGAAGAGAGTCCTGGAATTCGTTGATTTGTTCCAGTATTATTCGTAGCGTTGTGATGTGGTCCACACATGATCGTCCGGATCGGAATCCAGCTTGTTGCCGTCGGAGTGTAGCGTCGATTTTCTCCTGGATCCTGTTCAGGATCACTTTGCAGAGTACTTTGAGGGTTGTACAGATCAAAGTTATGCCACGCCAGTTACCGCACTCTGTTAGGTCTCCTTTCTTTGGGACCTTTACGAGGATACCCTGCGTCCAGTCGGCCGGGAATGTTGCAGTATCCCAAATGTCAGCGAAAAGACGGTGCAACATTTGTGCTGACAAGGCAGGGTCGGCTTTGAGCATTTCAGCAGGAATGCAATCGATTCCAGGCGCTTTGTTGGATTTCATGTTCTTGATTGCCGGTTCTATTTCAGCCAGCGAGGGCGCTTCCGAGTTGACGCCATTAATGCGACTTACTGTGGGCGCCTCGAGCTGCGGGTTCTGTTGGCCATTGCTATTTGTAACTCGGAAAAGTTGATCAAAATGCTCAGTCCAACGCTTGAGCTGATCTGTTCGATCTGTCAGCAGCTGACCTGCTCGGTTTTTCAGCGGCATTCTTGCATTAGTCCTTGCACCACTAAGGCGGCGAGAAATATCATATAATAATCGGATATCTCCAATGGCGGCGGCTCTTTCTCCCTCTTCGTCTACAAGCTCGTTTAACTGCCTTTTCCAGCTCCGCATATCGTAAGCGGGCGGCTGCTTTGGCTGACCCGGTACATGCCTGCTCAATTCCGACTTTCGCCTTTCTCCGATCATCGATCATCCTCCAGGTTTCATCCGACATCCATTCACTTCGTCTTCCACAAACTTTACCGAGAGTACCATGGCTCGTCGTGATAAAGGCATTCTTGATTCCACACCACTGTTCTTCGACTGTTCCGTCTGTCGGCAGCTCCGAGGCTCGGGATTCTAGCTGTTCAACGTATGCCCTTTTCACCTCTGGATTCTCCAACCGGCGGACGTCGTATCGACACCCGACCTTCTCCTCGCGCCGTTGGACACGCGCAACTCTCAGTCGTATCTCGCCAAGGACGAGGTGATGGTCAGATGCAATGTCTGCGCTTCGCTTGTTGCGGACATCAAGAAGGCTCCTTCTCCATTTTCGGCTGATGCAGATGTGGTCAATTTGATTTTCTGTTCGGCCATCTCGGGATACCCAAGTGACCTTATGTGCTGGTCGATGGGGGAAGAGCGATCCACCGATCACCATGTTGTTGTTGCCACCAAATTCTACAAACAGCTCTCCGTTTTCGCTCATCTGTCCTAGGCCATGGCGCCCCATGATGCGCTCAAGGTCCTGATTATCGGAGCCAATCTTTGCGTTGAAGTCGCCTAAGTGGATTTGAATGTCACCCTTCGGAATTCTCTCAACCACGCTGTTCAATTGACTGTAAAACTGCTCTTTCTCCTGCAAATCGGCAACGTCAGTTGGCGCATAACACTGGACCATTGTAAGGTTTCTAACCCGTGTTCTGAATCTGGCTACGATTATTCTTTCGTTTATCGGTTCCCATCTAATGAGGGCCGCATGGGCCTGCGGGCTTAACAGGAAACCAACTCCAACGGACTTCGCTCAGTCCCAATATCTCTAGCTTGAGGCGGCTAGCTTCTCTAGCAAGTTGAGCCAGCTTTCCTGGCTTAGCAAGGGTCAAAACATTCCAAGTTCCAATTCTAGTCCGTGTTTTCATGCTAAAAGTCGTTGCCAAAGTTCCAAATCGGTTATTTCTTCTCTCAGTTTCTGTAACAATACAAGATATCAGGAGCAGTAGGTTGTTAGCCTAAAGTCCCTATCCCGCGATGGGGCTGCCATCTTGGACTTAGCTGGCTGGAGCCGCATTTCATAAATTCAGCCGCTTGCTGCAAGACAGACGCTGTTTGAGCCGCCCCTGACCTGGAGAACAGACGCTCGGTTGTTGTTGCACGCCGCCCCTGACATGGGGAACAGACGCGTGCGGCCACCTTCTCAGTCTGCATGCGACCAAAACATCCACCGGGGTTGGGTACCCGATCTCCGCTTAGGTTACTCGCACCCCAGCCGGCACCGCGGGGAGGTAGAGATAGGAGTTGTGAATAAGAGGTGATATGACCACTATTGGGTCTCGTGTTGCACATTATCCACCGTTTACCAGCCATTTGCATCAGCGGTACAAAAAATATCAAGACATCAAGACGATGTAATATTAATTAATATTCGCGAATCAAGTTGTTTGCTGGTATTTGATGCAATATTACAATACTTTTTTTTGCTGTGTAGAAAAAGTTCAAATTTTTTATGAACTTCGAGCTTTTTCGTATATATTTAACAAGTGTGATCCGCTTGGAGGGTGATCACATCGATCACCCCTCCCCCATCTAGGAACGTGCATGAGATAATGTTATAATGTTAGATCCTTATCTTGATCCTTATCCTGATCCTTATCCTGATCCTTATCCTGATCCTTATCCTGATCCTTATCCTGATCCTTACCCTGATCCTTAACCTAATCCTTATCCTGATCCTTATCCTGATCCTTATCCTGATCCTTATCCCGATCCTTATCCTGATCCTTATCCTGATCCTTATCCTGATCCTTATCCTAATCCTTATCCTGATCCTTATCGTGATCCTTATCGTGATCCTTATTCTGATCCTTATCCTGATCTATATCGTGATCCTTTTCATGATCCTAATCCTGATCGTTATCGTGATCCTGTTCATGATCCTGTTCCTGATCCTTATCAATTAAAATTTATACTAATCCAAGAATTTTAATAGTTTTATTTCATGTGGATGAAATTTCCCAATCTCAACTAGCTTTTAAAGAAATTAAAAACTATGCATACAAATCTGAAACGAGGAAGTTGCAAACGCACTTCCGATCCGCCGTTTTACGAGTAATATAGCTGCTCCAGGAAATGATTTCGGAAACCACGCACGTACCAACTTCCTATAACCCATGTAGATACTTATGTATGCGTCACACCGCACGGTGCCAAAAAATGCAATTCCGCACCTTCGATGAAATTGGAGTGCAAAATGCGTTCTGCAACATAAAAGTTCCGCGACGACGACGACGAACGCGGGAAAACGGAAAAGTAAATTATGAATGAAGTTTAATATGCGGAGTGATTTTCCCGGTTCTGCGAAAACGGGGATCTTCAGCGTTCCCAACAGCTGCATTGCAATGGTGAGAAAGACGCTGAAAGTGAAGCGGGGAAAACATATAAATGCAGCAGCACCGTCGTCGTTGCCCATTCGTCCGGATTTTAAGCGAGCATAAAAAAAGAGATTTAAAAAAAAGAAAACTTCTTGCACCGAACAAGACCTTAGCTGATGTTGCAAAAGTTGACTTTTGGAGATCGTCGTCGTCGTCGTCTGTCGGCCGCCCGCCAAATGATGTGCCGACGACATTTGCGACATTTTGCGACAGCTGTTGCAGTTTTGGCGAGATTGGCTTCACCGTCCTCGGTTTTCCCCAACCTGGGTTTCTCGGTCTTCAGTTTTAGAGCTGGAGTTGACAAGTTGAAGGGAAAAAATGGCGTGTATTGAATGTTGAACGCGAAACATTCAACGTGTCACAACGACCTAAGAACGGAAGTAATCCTCGGGAGAACGCGGAACATAGAACATTTTTTGAGAAATATTGGACCGAGTTTTTTTTAGGTTGTTGACAAGTTTAGGTTTTGACCCGACAGGCTTGTCTGGAGGAATAAAACCTATGAAAGGAACCTTGCCAAACAAGATTGATTTGAACTAGTCTATGAACACGTTCAACTTATTTAAAAGATATAAAAAATGTAAAGCAGTTCAATAAACCTACATTTTATAGGAAAAGAGTTTAGGGACTTCCACAAACCATCATTGGTCCTCAGGGAGCGTATCACCCAAAAGTGCCCTTCGGTGGTTGTTCAGCGACGACAAGATGATCCAAAAGCCGGCTCCTCCCAAACGTTGTTGGTTGTTTTCACATCGGAGATGATCTAAAATTAGAAATATTAGCAGAAGCAGAAGTAGTAAGACAGCATCAGCAAAAGTCAACAACAAGAGTAGCAGCAAACGCCCGTCATCTTGATCCCCATCGTCGTTTGGCCAAAAAGGTGACCCACCAGCAAAGTTTAGCGATGTAGTGAGTATGATTATTAGTTGGAGGTGTAGAAGTAAGCGTCGTTCCGGCCGTGCCCGGGGAAAAACTTGGCGGGAAGTCAAAAAAATAAAAAAGAAACGGTTGACTGGAGCAAAAATTCCTACCAAGGTTTTGCCGCAAAGTCGCGCGTCTTGTGAGGAAATCGGAGGGTACGGGAAAATACGAATAAATATTTAGAGTCGTGTAAGTGGAACTGCGAGTGTCGTTTCGGTCGTTTGGATCAGCGCAGAAGACGACGACGCGCAAAATATGGACGCTTTTGCAGGAGAGGAAGTAGTTTAGTTTTGCCGCCGAGTAGAGATCTAGCAGACTAAAAATAGCGAGATGTTTCCATCGAGTTATTTCGCCTGGTGAAGATGCAGCTGGGAAGACAAATTTATTGCATTTGGAAGCATGGTTTATAATGTCGGCTTGAAGCAGTCGAAACAGCCGTATCTATTTCCGAAACGCATGGAACATAAAATATCAACTTCAGATAATCGATTCCCAATTTAAATCTATTTCATCAAAGATTTTTGCCTTACTGAAGCAGAAACTAGTTTTATTTCAATAAAACCGGAACAAATTTCGAATTCTTCTTTTGTCACTCAGAGTTGGAGCATTGCGAGGGGGGAGAGGGATTATAAAAAAACAATGCAAAAATTCAAAATTTTTAATTAATTGCATGAAAACTTGTATGCAACAAAATTGTATACTATATCATTGAACAAAACATACAAATCAAAGGATTTTTAATGGAAAAATTCAATGAAATCAAGAATACAAAAGGTAATAAAACTCCCTTCTATCAGAATTGGCTTTTTGCTCTTGTTATCTTTCAGATATTTAAATGCTTTTTCGAAGTTTTTATAAAATACTTCAAACATTATTTCTCCCCCCTTCGTGTTTTTTGGAAACTTCGAAGGGAGGAGGGGGTTGGTGGCAAAAGAAGAAATTGATATTTGTTCCGGCCTAATAAAAAAGCAATAAATCAGGGGTTGAATCACAGCTAAGTTGGAAGAACGCTTGCCTTCTTAGGCCATTGGCTCTAGCTGCACTCTTTTTTCACAAAACTCTTCATTAAACTCTCAACTTCTTCTCCCTTGATTTTTTTCACAAGCGTCTTCTTAAGGATTTTGGAGCAATTACAACCCTTCTGAACGCAAACAGTTTTGAAGAAGAAAGAAGGATTTATGCGTTTCAATGTTCAATACAATATTTCATCAAAAATACTTAATTAAACCATTTAAACCATTTTGAAAAATCAAGGTTTTGAAGACGCTCTCCAGCTTTGAGCTTCAATCAATCAATCAATACGAAATTTGGGAAAAGTCTGGTCCGGCCCCGTAGCCCGAATTTTGAAAAAAGCTCAGAATATTGCCCGGATCTATTCACCTTATATGGCAAATCCAATTAAAAAAAAAACAAATTGTATTGTAAATTTTGTTATTTATGCGTCCAAAACGAAAGTTTTCGATCAAGTTTGATAAAAATTGTCATGGTTTATGGAAACTTAAAACGAAAATTAAAATGTACTGAAACGTTTTGATGAAATTTTTTTTTTAAGTTTTTTTCTATATTTTTGTTAAGTAATTCCTGGGTTTTGAATAAATTTGCCTGGATATAGGCCGGATTCTTGGTTGAAAATGTTTAAATCAAATGCTCGAATTTCGCCAGGTTTTTTTTGCAAAAATAGCCTAAATTTGTCCGGCTTTGATACGTGCGGAAAAAATTCTGGCTACCTTAGTGTACACGCTAAGCTTACTGGATTGCCCGGTTTTACCCGGACATTTCATACAAAATATGTTAAAGTTCAGTGCGGCTTGGTTGCTCGGAAATCGTAGGAAAAAATTTGAACTTCGCTCGGATATAAATATTCACTTTATCAAACGAAAATTTCGAATTGAATAAATATAATTTTGTATTTTTACGTCCAAAATTAATGAATGTTTTACAAATCAATCATCAACAGGTTCTTGGAAGCCTAAAAAATGATTTACAATTTGCTTATGTGTTCCGGTGAAAAAAAATTCAAGTGTTTATTTTTCCAAATCTTCGTTGAATGATTCCTTGATTTTGACCAGGCTTGAAAATTATCATTCATTCATATGGACGGCGAAATTTATTTTGGATCACTATACCCAAGAAAATATGATCAGTCATGGATCATGTCATGGCAGAAATATTACTATCATGTGAATGAAAATACCATTCATTTTCACGTGAGGTACATAAATGTCACGTATGCGAAGAGTGAACAATGAATGAAATTTTTGAACCAAATGGAATCTTTAAAAAAGGCACAGCAAACACTTATCTGCATTTTCATTTTTCTTATTACTATTGTTTGTTAGCGTTTGTCATATTACAGTATATTGAAAATTAGCTTAGCAAACGTAGCTGCCAAAAATTGCACTGGTGATCTATGTCATGACCAGTTTTAACCATCATGTCATGACCGAAATATTGGAGATCCCAATGATTTCTATACATAATGCGTAATTATTTGAGCTTGTTTCATCGAAATACATGTACAAACATTTTTTGGAAAGTTAAAATTTGAATTGATCATAAACTCAATAAAAAATAATTTTTCATGTGTTCAATTTTCATTTTTTCTCTTTTACTTGCATGAGAAAGGCCTGGACTTTGATCAGATTTTCCTGGATTTTGCCCGGTTTTTCAATTGAAAATTTTAAAATCCAATGTCCGAACTTTGCCAGGTTTTTGGTTCAAAATGCCCGGGTTTGCCTGTCCTGAATGCGAAATCCGCATATGACGTATATAATAATCATAAATTTTCTCATAATTTTTATTTACTAATTTTACTAATGAAAAGAGAAAAGTCATGGAATATTTGGATTATTCGTTGAAAAAGAACACCACACCAAACCCGATAAAACACTTAATTTCATAAAGCGCGTAATTCCTTCTGAACAAACAATTTCTCAGATTTGTGCGCTATGAGCATTCGAGTACCGTAAACGGGGTAACATTGATCACCGGGGTAAATTTGACCAACAATAAACTTTTCCACGTTATCATCAATAACTCAGTTGTTAGTTTGAATTTTTGAAATCTGTTTTCTACGTTTGAAATCCTATGAATTGAGTTTCAAATAGGCATAATTTGGTATGTATTTGATTTTTTTTTCTGTTAGTAAAAATCTAATTTCAAAATCTTAAAATATCTATTTTTCCGAGGCTCGCAAACAAACAGCTCTCCTGATGATCCAAAAAAGCATTTAGAAGCAAACGGGTGGTTTAATGTGAAAGAACAACTTTTCTTCTTTGAATATGAACAGTTAGAGTGCTATTTTTATGATCATTTAATAATAAATTTTTGATAATTAAAAAGTAAGGACATTTCCAAGAGTAGGCCGGTATTGGACAAATAGATAGGAACCCTATCAAATCGTTAACTTTGAAGAAAAAATTAAAATGAAAATAGTGGAAGGGCCTAGGGGAATGTGTGAAGGTAAAACTTCATTAGTATTTTGAAGCTCAAACTATTTAGCAAATATAATTATTTTCGCCCCTAAATACAGGCAGCATCGTAGTTCTTTTTTCGATTTTGAATATTTTTAAAATAAAACGTTAAAAATCAAGGTTAAATTGATAAACTAGCATTTTTAAATATTATTTAGGTGTTTTGTATCCTTTATGTTCAAGAAAACTCGTTAAAACCGTTAAAATAGAGACTGGTCAATGTCACCCCAAAACATCATATTCTGAACAGAGACGAAAACGATTTTTAAATCAAATCAAAAGAGGTCTAATAAATTTCTGCATCCGTGTTCTACGTTCAGAGGAATCCAGTACTGGTTTTAAAAATATAGAACATGCCACATTCCCCTTAACAGAAAAAATAATCGAAATATATTGAAAAAAAGTGATCAATATTACCCCGGATTACGGTACCTATATTGGTTTTATCCTCTTTGATAATTTTTCAGGGATTTATTGCATACTCAAATGCGCTTTTTGCACTCACTGTAAATTACGATTCAACGATGCCTTCATGAATACGGGATATTTAGGTAAGGTAAACACCTTTCAAATACAAAAACAAACAATTTGATTGTTCTGATTAAATGGCTCTCATAAAAAAAGAGTAGGGGAGATGAGGGCATAATGGGCACCTTAAGGAAAATGCTTATTTAACCATACAGAACAGCTGTAATATGTGAATTACATCATTGTTTCGTGTTCCGACACTCAAATAGTCTATTGTCTAATTGGATGAAACTTGAAAAAGTAGATAAAAACGTTTAAAGATGCATTTTAAAAAATTTTGCCGAAAGCTGAAAACCAGTCACTGTAGAGGCATAATGAGAAACCCCCCGAGGCAGTATGAGCACCCTTTATGAAGGCATAATGAGCGTTTTCTGCCGGGGATTCTAGCAGCGAATTCGACTCGATGAAGTCAATTGAGTAATAGAGCTACAGCTCAACTTGTATCGTCTGACGATTTTGCCTATTGGTTAGATGTCGGAGAGATAATCAGTAGGCTCGAGTTCGATTCCTGGTAGAGGTGATTTTTTTTTTTCTTCATTTATCATTTATGATCATGATTGCACTAAACGGTGAGGCGTAGATTCATCAAACAAAGCAAAAACAAAATAATCTAGGTCTGTTTGTAGAATTCAAAGAATTAACACATGTTCATACATTATGTTTCTGGTGTTTTGTTTGACGGATGATGCTTTTATGCTATTAGCCGTATAATGTAACAATAAAAAAAAATCAATCATGAATGGTATGTGCAAAAAAAATCCCCTCGAACAGGAATCGAACTCGAGTCTACTGATTACCTCTCCGACATCTAACCAATAGGCCAAATCGTCAGACGATACAAGTTAAGCTGTAGCTCTATTATTCAGTTGACTTCATCGAGTTGAATTCGCTGCTAGATTCTCCGGCAGAAAATGCTCAATATGCCTTCATTGAAAGTGCTCTGTTCGCCTCTAGTGGACAAATTAAAGTAAAAACGCGTTTTACAATTGATTAAAGTGAAAAATCAAAAATTTTATGATGCTGAAAATTTAGAAACAATGTGTAGATCATGTTGCAGTGCGTACATTTCAGATTAAGATGATTTAAAGGTCTTAAAAGCTTATTTGGTGGTGCTCAAAAATTATAATATTTTCGTCACTTGAGAACCTAGCTGGTTATTATTTAATATTTCTGTAAATATGAAAAGGATATTTCTTTTTTGGTGAAAAATTAATACTATAGGTAGTACGAAACAAGTCCTCATGAAAATTTGTTTAAGAAAATACGTACTTATGTAGAAAAATGGACTTCTCATTATGCCTCGGGTGCTCGTTATGCCCTCATCTCCCCTACATCTCGTAAAATTTCACAAAAAGAAGAGTACACCAATTTTTCGATCGAAAAAGAATACATATGGTAACCATACCCTAGACAGAAGTTCAATTTGCGTATGTATATTGCCTTCACTTTGATAGCTTAATGCTGTTTTTTCGAGTTTTATACGATCATTCTATACTGTATATGGAACGTATAACGTTATGTCTGTTATAAAGGCTGATAGTTTTCAATTCATTAATAAACATTCAAAAAGCTTGAAGGCTTTTTCAGTGCCGTCTTTGAAATCTGTTCAAGAGAAGGCTTTAAAAATTTTTGGTTTGTAAAAGTTTTAGAGATGTTGAAAAAAAAATTGTTGTTTTACAATAAAGTATTCTTTAAAAGCTCTTTAAAGAACCTAAACTGTTACTCAGGAAAAACTCGATCAAATGGTAAGAAAAATGACAAATTCAACGAACGCCACGTCTTGTGGCACATTCCCGATCAATAAATAACTTTTCCGAAGGTTGTCGACTCGAGCCGTTTGGTTTAATTTATCGAGCACCAGGAATGCTAATCGGCCTCTCAGTTCCGGGATTGGAAAACCAGCCGAAAACCTTCCAAGAAATCGGCGGCAACAGCGAAAGCCAATAATGGGAAGGAGACATTTTCCTGCTCCTTATTCTTCAAACAAAAACGTGCCGACGTTCCCGATAAGATTTACGATGTTTAAATACACTTCACGCGCTTGTCACGATCATGATTATCTCCACGCTTGTTTTTTTTTCTCTCTTCAATCGTCTATGGTTAATTTCGAAACAATTGACATTTTTCTCTCATCCGGAACGTGCGCCGCTTTTCGGAAAACTTTTTTTTTCTATTTGTCCCTTGTACGAACAAACAAAGCCGAAAAGAATGTCGATATAAATCGCTTCAGATTTTAAAGTTGTGAGTTTCTCTAGCATTTTCCAGCATAATTAACCTAAAGGTGAGAGAAAAAACCTACACAACATTGGGTGAAAAACAAACAAAATAAACATAAAAAAGAAACATTAGCGCGCCCCCGAACCGGGAATTAATTTCCAAAACCAACAACAGCAACTAAACCGCGCAAGGAAGAAGTAGCAGGCGACTTCCCTTTTTGCGGTGCACGCTGACACACACAGTCCTACTAGACTAGGCCATATTCCACCGATCACATGTTCGGGTGATGTACAATGTATTATTCAGTCGGAGAACGTCGTCCCGATCGGTCGTTTCGTTGTCTTCGGTCGCCTTCGTTCATCGTTGGTTCTTGGTCACCGTCGCCAACTTCGATAGAACGCGTTCTCATTTGCATGGTACGCAGCTTGCGTGTGTTTAAAGCGTGAAGCATACGAGCGATCGTGACACGAAAACTCTAACGTGTGTGTCATACGGGAGAACGAAAGAAAGGAAGAGAAAGGAAGCGAGCGCAGCGAACACTTCGGTCGGATAGGGGCGTACGGTGCTAGTTTGATGTTAATTAGTCGCCTTCCTATAGATCGGTCACCGGGATAGTGCGAGGAAGGAAAACAAAACGAAGAAAAAAACAACTCAAGGGGAGATCGTTTTGTGTGACGAAAAGGCAATAAAAAAAAAAGACGTCGTGGAAACAGTGCATTTTCGTGAAAGCAAAAGCTAGTTTATGGTGATGAAAGGTGCGGCGCTCTGCAAGTAAACATGGAACTAGCTGTGGCCGGTCAAATAGAAACAAAACACGCTTTACCGAAGCGAAAACAAAAATAACAAAATACGCATTAAGCGAGAAAGGATCATAGTTCACCTAGCCAAAGAATAAATCACTCACGCATTAGCGAGTGACTGAGCGGGAGAGCGAGAGATAGAAATAGTGGGAGGGAAAATGTGTCAATAAAGGAGAGTTGAAAAAACCCAAGGAAAAAATGTTGGCGACAGCTGCTCGGTTTCGTTCCGAATTGATCGTGTGGCCTACTTTGGTTACCTTACCGGTGGACATCGTATGAAAACCGAAAAAAAATATCCATAACAATAATTAAGGGACGAGGGTCTGTCTCTGATCTCGGGAACACGCGATCGAGTGTCATTTTTTATCCCCTTAAGTTCTTTTGTTTTCCAGTTCGGTGTTGTTTTTTTTCGGGGTGTTTTTGTTTTATTCTGCACTTAAACCAAATAAGGGGAGATTTGTTAATGACGCAGTTTAAGGGGGAAAACAGGAGCGAGACAGAGAATGATGGATATTTGATTGCTTTGTTTGGAAGGTAAGCATGCTTCTGATGAGGATTATGCATTTCGAAAATTTTTTTGACACGTGATGCGGCTATGCGCTGTAATATTTTTTCAAGGATCAACAGTGGAAATAATTTAATCGATTTTTCAGGATTTTGCATTTTATTTTGAAGCGGTAATAATTGTTCTAGTCAAATTTAAATTTTTAAACTCATGATTTTTAAAGATTTGGAAAAAATTTCAACATCTATATGGTTTGGAAATGCTTTTGACGAAACTGTAGAATATTATAAAGTTATTCATTGATAAGTTCTGCACATAGGGCGAAGATTTAAAGCTCCAATAAATCATGTTTTACCGTAACAGAAATTACATATAAAACATAAATGACAAAAATGACAAAAATGACAAAAATGACAAAAATGACAAAAATGACAAAAATGACAAAAATGACAAAAATGACAAAAATGACAAAAATGACAAAAATGACAAAAATGACAAAAATGACAAAAATGACAAAAATGACAAAAATGACAAAAATGACAAAAATGACAAAAATGACAAAAATGACAAAAATGACAAAAATGACAAAAATGACAAAAATGACAAAAATGACAAAAATGACAAAAATGACAAAAATGACAAAAATGACAAAAATGACAAAAATGACAAAAATGACAAAAATGACAAAAATGACAAAAATGACAAAAATGACAAAAATGACAAAAATGACAAAAATGACAAAAATGACAAAAATGACAAAAATGACAAAAATGACAAAAATGACAAAAATGACAAAAATGACAAAAAATGACAAAAAATGACAAAAACGACAAAAATCACAAAAATGACAAAAATGACAAAAATGACAAAAATGACAAAAATGACAAAAATGACAAAAATGACAAAAATGACAAAAATGACAAAAATGACAAAAATGACAAAAAATGACAAAAATGACAAAAATGACAAAAATGACAAAAATTACAAAAATGACAAAAATGACAAAAATGACAAAAATGACAAAAATGACAAAAATGACAAAAATGACAAAAATGACAAAAATGACAAAAATGACAAAAATGACAAAAATGACAAAAATTACAAAAATGACTAAAATGACAAGATGGCAAAAAATTACAAATGACAAAAATATCATCAGTGATAAAATTTACAGCAGTGCTTTGAATTCTATTTTAATTTATCGAGTGATACGTTTATGAACCGCTTACGAACAACTATTCTGAGGTTGATTTTTTTTGTATTCTTTACATATTTGATCTATGTTTTAAATCCAATAGTATTTGTTCTTACATTCTATTGTTTCGTTTAAGCAATGTCCACTACTTTGCTCATCAAATTCATTTTGACTTCTTGTCCGATTGATTAAAAAATATACAATTATATGTCTTGAATCCCAAAAAAAAACACTATTTTTAATGGTTTACTAATAAAATACTATTTTCTCGTCTCATTACAGAAAATCATCGACTATGCAGCAGTGTTCGATGCGTCAAGTATTTCAATTTGGCCTCGGGAAGTGAATTGATTTTATGGCAGTGATTTTGCTTACGTTGGCATGTGAAAATTTCGCTCAATAAATCACGGCGAGCGTTACAGCTCCCCAATAAAAAAATAAAGAAAAAGTGCATCCAAGGGAAAATCAAAAGTGAAAATTTATTCCAACAACAACAACAACTATCCATCGTCATCAGAAGTGCGTTTTTTCCTTTTTTCTTTGTGAAAGAAGCTGACGGCTGGGAACAGGATTATCGATTTCCAATTTTCCCTTCCTTCCGCGGCTGACAGCCGCATCGTCAGTGAGTAAGCTTTTCTTGCCCTCCGATCAAACTTTAATGCAATCGTCTTCCATCGGGACCGGGAATGCGGAGAAAATGGCCCACAAAACCCGCCACGAACAGAAAAGCAGAAGAATGCATCACTCAGCGTGTCATGGTGTCAGTTCTGGCGCCGCCATTCGGTTGGAAGGAAGTGGGGCCGCCGATGCCACCATCATCAATCCATCAGCCCTGGGTCTGGCGACCGCGATGGGGACATTCCGGCCGGTTCTTCCGATTCCGGCTGCTGTTAGTGGAGGGGAAGGCGTGGGCGTCGCTAATGGCATTCTTGGGAGCAGAAAAATGTATCGATTTCAGAAGCGATTAGATTTACAACAACAACATCACAAATGCAAGTCCTACCACAGAACGTTCCGGGACCGCCTTAGTAGGGTTGATTCCGGGGCCACGACGGTGCAATGCGAAACTATTCCAGAACCACTACTGGGAAGGGATCGGGTGTTGAATCGGTGTGTGGCAAATCCGGGAGATGATAGTGTGAGTTGTGGGTTCGACATGGGAAATTCCTTCGGTGATCACGTATCGTCGCCGGAAACATTGTCGCTTGATGGAAGGAACACTTCTTATGGACGCTATAGGAGAACTCGAGATGCGAGCTGGATAAAGCTGGGAATCGGTGGCCTAAAGGCTAGGAATATCCTCACCGTGGTGCTGCTACTTCTGGCTGGGCTTTGCACCCGAAGTGCCGGAGACGACACGGAGCAGTTCCAGAAAAACAGTAAGTATCAAATTACTGAGTTCGAAAACAAAAATCTACTTCATTCTTTATAAATATCCAACAGTAAATTTTCATCAGTTTTCATCGGATGTAATGCTTTGTACACCTTTTTAAGACCATTTTGTTTGTATATCGAAAAGGTGCGAAAATTCCACAGACAATAATCGCCAGGAAAATTGTAAAGCTTGAATTTGGTGAAAATTTCCCGAACGAATTCACATGCTCCCGTTTCCTGGGCTGTGCTTTTTATTTGCTCCGTTTTATTTGCGTTGGACACACTTTGTCACTCTGTGTATATTTATCTTTACAAAGTACCTCCGGAATGTGGAAACAACCTCTCGCTACCAGAATCGGAATGGGGGGATGCTTCAGCAGAAGGCTTTAGTCATAATATTTGTTTATTGTTATGCATTTGTGTGTGTGTTTCTGTGTAGAACCCTGTTTTGGTGCACAATAAACTCCAGTGTTTCCAGTTGAGTTCAGGTCTAGAGAACGGAAAAGAGTATAAATCTGGCAGGAACAAAAAAAAGACTGCAACCGGCCCAAGGTTAGGAACATGCAACGTTACACATCAGCAAATAAGCGAGAAAGTACCTTTTTCATCCCCTCATTCTGTTCAGCCGGGTTCTGAGTATCGGGGCAAAAATCCGGCAGAAACAATCCGGTTCATGTTTGTATATTTTCAGCTGTTTACGTGGTGCGGGTGGGAAGAAAACAAGCTTACAGCTTACGTTTGCTGTCGTTTTTTCTGGTTTTGTTTCGCTGCTATTTTGTGAAGCAGTAAAAAGCTTGCTCCTGTGTAGGACAGATCTTCGGTACATTTCGCGAAACAGGATTGCTCTGCTTAGAGCACCAGAATAGATCTTTACAATTTGTGCAGCTTTTTTGTACAAACTTTTGAAAAACTTCAAGTTTCGATTTTGAGGCTTCTTTGACCAAATTAGTTTTCAAGACTTTTAAATGTTGTTTTAGGGATAAAAAGTTGCAAAGTCCAGAAAATACTCAATGCGTTCTCCAGTCAATCAGTGCGTTTGTTGTTGACTGGAGAAGCATGAAATATACAAGCAAAGAACAGCGTCACCAACGATAAAAACACCAAAAACATAATATACGGTACAGAAAATCCTATCCGCATTGCTTGTCGCATTACTACCTCCGGCAGAGGAATCCGTTTCCGTCATGGATCGTCAAGTGGCTAGTTAATAGAGCCGTCTTTTTCTTGCCTATCGGCAGCGGCGGTAAAACGCCATTATATTATGAAGGAAAGTGGGGTGGGTTGCGCTGGTCAATTTTTCCCTTGTAAGAATTGTTATGCCATAACCTCGGCGAAGTATTTATCCATCCCATCGAGATTCGCACTTTACCTACAGGGTGGTTTGGTGAAATTTGGAACTGAACAATTTTGAATTGTTTCAGTATTTCGAACAAAATATTCAAAGGTAATCTCAACATCACTGTTCGGTAAATCTTCGAGAGATTACTGTTTTCTTCCACAAACGTATAATGGACTGCTATTAGTCAAAACTTTGAAACGACTTTTAAAATTGGCCCAATTAATCTCCGTTTTGTATTTCATTAAAAAATAGTATAATGAAACCAATCCAAGCGGAGTCAAAACCAGAGTGATTTCACAGAATGCATTATAAATTTCACCGAAGTCTAATAGAAACGAGACTAATCACTCGGATTAAATGCCAGGAAGCTGCTTTTGTTAGTAGTTCATTAGCTAGGCCAAACGATGATGCCTTCAATTAACAAACAGTGTCTATACAACATTCATTATCCAGTCAAAATTCCGGGGAAATGTTGTTCGTTGTATCTATAAATATGTGTAAAAACAATTTTTTTTAAAGTTTTCTGGGATGTACAGTATATCCATTGACTTTTAAATAAAATTTAGAAACCGTAGAAAAATTTGATTTTTTGATTTTATTTTTGTTCCGATTATACCTACTCGTTTCACATTCTTTATAGCATTTGTGAATTTATTGAAACGTTTCAGTTTCAGTTATTGAAAAACTTATCCGGTGCAACTGTGTTCGATGTTAACTCTTGGAATAGAACTTGCGGACATTGGCTCAGGAGGCAACCGACTTGTCAACTGCGTTATTTCACATGCCCGATTATTTGGTACGATATTCGTGATAGCTATGGATCTGGCTTGGCAGTGAGTAATAACTACCTATCCTTACTTGGCCAAGCCCACTGTGTAGTATTAGACGCAAAACAACTAGAACACAGGGAGAAAGAAACGACATTTGCTAATATTTCTTATGCTCCTTATGGTCCTTGAGATTTCTTCCTTCAGGGGATGTAAATTACGGTTTTCTGCACAGATTTTCTATCAGTGTAAAAAGCTCAAACTGAAAGAAACGTCAAAAAATATAAAAAGTTTCTGATCGCATTGGTCATTGTGCTACAGCAAGCTTTGTGAATATGTCTTTCAGTTAGTTGAATGTTCATTCGTAAACCAGAACAAACTTGTTTCATTCATCAAAATTTGCTGATAATTGCAGTAGGTATTTGCTTTTGACATTTTTGGAAATTGAGAATTGGGATATGAAATGAAATCCGCTAAGAATTTAGGATTATTTAGAGGGGGACAGGAGGTTATGGGAATAATATAAATTTCATTAAATTTTGATATATGGCAATTAAAAATGACAAAATTATAACGAATGTTGTAAAAATGTTACAAAATTTCGACAAATATGACAAAAATTTTACAAATGTGGTTCAAAAATGACAAAATTACGACAAAAATAAGCTAAGTTGTATTTAAAACATGACAAAATAAAAAAATTGATATCTGACTAATATGACTTGAATTTGACAATAAAAAGAAAAAAATGACAAAATTATGGTATAATTTAGACAAACAAATGACTATAAGATGACCAAACTTGAAAAAAATATGGCAAATAAGACAAACATTTGACAAATGTGATACAAATATGACAAAATTGTGACAAATAGCACAAAAATATAGCAAAAATATGGCATAAGTATGACAAATAATAAACAATACAATGAAAAAAAAAACATGACAAAAATAAATACAAAGTTATGACACAAATCTGACAAATATGACAAAAAAAATAACAAAATTATGATTCGAACACGACATAAACTTTACAATAAAATAACAAAAAATCGATAAACCCTTGTCATCAGTATGACGAATGTGATAGAAAGACAACAAAATTATGACATAAATCTGAAAAATATAACAAAATTATTTAAAAAAATGTACAATAAAAGCACAAAAAATGCCAACTTATGACAAATGTGGTAAAAAATGAAAACAATCTGACAGATACAACATTTGTCATATTTTTATCACTTTGTCATACTTTTACATAGATTGACATAAATTTTTTAGTCAAATTTTAGTCATATTTTAATCATAATTTTTGACATATTTTTATCATTTTTGTCATATTTTGCAAATTGTCATATTTTTATTACATTTGAAGTATTTTTACATAGTTTTGATTTTTTTTGTCATTTTTTTTTATTAAATTTGTAAATTTTTTGTCATATTTTTAAGATTTTTGTAGTTTTTTTGTCATATTTTTTCACATTTGTCGTAGTTCTGTCATGTTTTTTCATATGATTGCCTATTTTTTGTCATATTTGCGTCATATTTTTATCGTAGTTTCGTCATAGTCTTGTCCTCCATATCCGCACCACACGCTCTCTTTTCAGCGTTCTTCTCGCCAACCCTAACACTCATATCTCTCCTTTTCACCCCTTGTGAATGACGTATTTTCTTAAAAATCCTTCAAAAATAATGGTTTTAGCGGCAAAGGCTCAATTTTTTAAATCAATTTGAATTTTTTGCAAATTGTGTGAATACATGCGCACAAAAACCAAAAAATTTTCTAAAAAAGTCCGGAATCCAGGCTGCTACTGACAAGCCTCTTTTTTTCCTTGAATATCTGAGCACGCCTGGATAACACCGGGAAATCTTTAATATTTATTTTATACGTTCTTAGAACCTTCGATGTTAATTGAAATATGAATACCGCCATCTGTTAAAATTTAAAAGGTATTATTTAAATACAACAGATGGCATATTTTTATCACTCAAGCGGAAAACTACGCAGGAGGTGCTTAAATTGATCCATTGAATGAACCAACACTTTCTGAAATGTTCTTCATCTTCGGCCACGTTCACCCATGGTAGAAAAAATGGCTCTGCCAAAACTCCAAGCAATACTAACCATTCTATCATTTTTCTCAATATTTTCACTATTTTCATTCATTTGGGTGTCTGCAGTCGCTCGTTTCTTTCACATCCGCACTCAGTTATTGTTTTCTAATTTTTGAAGATCCGACACTAATTACTGCCAACCACAAATATGGTTGATATTTAACCAGCCAATGAAAAAAAAACTCCCGCCGCCCCGATCACCAAAAATATAGTTACCTACATGAACCGCTCCTGCAACTTCCGCCGGTCACTTATAGAATCATTTTCTACTATTTTGCTCTTAATTTCCTAGTAAACGTTCATTTAAATGAAAAATTTTGCAAAAGTAAAACGAAAACGCGTGCACAAATTAAATAAAAATGAGTGAAAATGCGTGCGTCTTCAAAAGTCATGGCTTACTTTGCTCTTTGGTTTTGATTTTGTTAAAATGTACTTAGCTAAGAGAATTAAAAAATCATAAATTCACGAGGAGACCATTTTTCTATCTCAAATACAAGTGTTATGACAAGAATGAATGGTTTTACTAGTTTAACCATGAAATTAATCATGCAATTAATCATCAATAATCAACATGCTGGAGTTGATGAAACTTCAACTAAGCTTCTAAAATTTATTTTTCCATTTAGGTATTTAACCCACACTCAGAGGGATTTTCAACACTATAATTCCAATTTCAAGAGGCCTCTTTAAATGGAAAAAACCGAAGATATAGCAATCCCAAAAAAAAGCTTAATCTTTTCATTTTTCAAACTTGGGACCAATTAGTATACTTATAGCCACTTCAAATATTTTTGAAAATTTTCTTACAACCAAATCACTGAATTTTGAAATCAAAACAATGTTCCGATCTGTCTGCATTTTGCTCATCAAATATTGTATGAACGCTAGAAGTGTACATTTTTTCCTAAACACTTATGGGTTGTCATAATAGACTGAGTCGGATTGGGGTCATTTTTGAATTTTTGAAAAGCTTCGTTTTGGTTCAAAACTCATTCATGATTTTTTGCAGAATTTTTTAGTAACGTTTACATGAGTAAATTTGAACTTTTTGGTTTGTATGGGAAAATTGAATATTTTGTACTGAAAATCAACATTATTTTTGTTTCTCCTGCGGAACCAAGCCTGCTAATAGTTTTTGTGCTAATTTAAGAATTCTCTCAAGGAACGCTGATGTGGTCTAGTGGATAGGCTGGCGCGAGTCTGGTAACCCAGGCGTTCTGGGTTCGATTCCCGGTATCGGCAAGAAAACTTTTGGGTTCGAATTCCATAAGTTGCCGACAGGTAAGATGTGTTATATTGAATAAATAACTAAATATTTCAGAGGGAATGCATCTGAGGTTAATCTGAAGAGACTATTGTAAGGAGCGGATTGCCAACCATTGTAGGTTTCTGAAGGTTGGATGCCTTCTCTCCACGAACCATCGGCCGTGGAAGCCTGAGAAGCAATTCGAAGGCCAAGCCACACAGACATAGGCTGGACCTTGCTACCGATGGGGGAACTATACATACATATATACATTTATAAAATCTCTCAAGGAAATTTTCCGTTGAACACTTTGTCGAAGACCTGTAACTTCGTATCTTGTTAGACAAACAAGTTATTAGCTGTTTGACAGCGGTATGTCTTTTGGCATTGATGAACAATAAATTCAATTGACACCACTGCTGGATGCCTAGCGAGGTTTTGCATGACTACCTTTCATACAATACTTCGCGGGGCACAAGCAGTGATGTCAATTGAATTTATTGTTTATCAAAGCCAAATGACATACCCCTGTTAAGCAGCTAATAACTTTTTTGCATAATAAGTTACGAAGTTACGGTCTTCGACAAAGTTGTTCAACGGAAAATTATCTTTGGATAATTTAATTGGCACCTTGGCGTAATTGGCACAAAAACTATTAGCAGGCTTTCTTCCACAGAAGAAACAAAAATGATGTTGATTTTTCAGTACAAAATATTCAATTTTCCCATTCAAACATAAAAGTTAAAATTTACTCATGTAAACGTTACTTAAAAACTCTGCCAAAAGTCATAGATGAGTTTTGAACCAAAACGAAACTTTAAAGACCCTAGAGTTTGAGAAATTCAAAAATGACCCCAAATCGACTTAGTCTATTTTCATAAGGTTATTTTCTGCAGTGCGATTTAAGTCAAGAAAAATCGGCAAATTTTGTTCAGTTTTTTTTAAATGCATACGTTACGTTGTTTTTAATAAAAAAAAAACCCGTCATAAAGCGGGGTTTGGTATTAGATTGTTAATCTATCTAAAACATCTTTTACTTTTTATCCATAAGAACAATTTAAAACGTTTTGAAATTTTGAACCTTCCATGCAATCCGAAAGGATGGACAAAAAAAACTCTAATACAATACCGAGACAGCCGTTTCTAAAGAAGATTAGCCAACTAGGACCAACCCGATCCATTCAATAACGCGGTACAAGTAGGCCGAAGGAAGAACAAAATTGAGTTTGTACCCCCTTTTTTTCTCCATGCTTCCTTTGACCGGGCGCGATGGCCAATAACAATAATATTTAAGTGTCGAGTATGTGTTAGTGTATAATCATCGACTCGTAGTAGACATTTGCTGACACGATACGTACCAGAACGTATGAACGTAGCTCAATAGGGTGTGTAAGGATTGTGTCAGGGTTACTATTTTACTTCGTTTTTGCCTATTTCGGAACGAGTGTGTTTGTGTGCGTGTATGTGTGTGTGTATTTGCTCGTTAAGTGCACTGCATTGCAGCAGCCAGACGGTATGTTTGGTTCAAAATGGACTTTTTATGAGCCTGGAACGCATAAAAATCGTTTCCAGTCTATGTTATTTTATTGAGCTTTTTTTATTACGTATTATCCGACGTTATAAATGGGTTCGACAAAAAATCAGGACAATCCGATTGAATTATGGGCTCCGTCTCATTATTGTTTAATTTACGATCAATGATGACCTCTTATGACATCAAGATTGGATGTCAGGGAAAGCCACACCCAAGAAATTGAAATTAACTGAAATATACCCATCTGATTCTGATATTGTAAAAAAAAATGTAAATATATTTAAAATAACTTGCTAGTTGTTTGAAATATTTTTTATTTACTCTGTCTTAAAATGCTCAAAATAATGGAAATGGTTCTCTCAGTTTCCTGTAATGTCAAAAGAGTTTTCACAAACGCTGAAAATTGAGAAATTCTCACTGCAGGCAGTTATTTCGGCAAAACTGTAGACGCAAACAATGAAAAGTCAATTTCCTCGATAAGCATCGTTCACATGTTCGTTCGTTCTAGCAGCTTTTCCAATTTCGATTTTATCCGAACGACGTTTGACGGCTACGTTTTGAGAAACTTTAAACAAAAATTAAGGTTTTCCAAAAAAGCACACAATTAAGTTAAGATTGTAGTTAAATTCTTTTAATTAGTATATATTTTTTCTAAAATCATCAATTCAAGTCACAATTACTCTATGCCGAACATCGATTAATTTTTAAAAAACTGTTTTAACGTGAACCTACGATAAAGACGACTTAACTTTCACGAATCTGTGTTCGAGAATTGAAACCAAAGTTTGAAACAATGCTCTCAGCAACAGAAAAGTTTTCCCGTCCACTTCCTCAGTCGTTTGCCGAAAAAGGAAGCATTTCTTGATGAGAAAAAAAAATCCGTTAGAGCTGGTTTATTTTTCACCACACCAAGCTCGTCGTGTGTCGGAAGGTTCCGGTTCCGTGGCATGCAAGGCGGAGCCCAATTTCAAGGATAATCAATTTACTTTACTTGCCTTACGTGTATTTATGTGGTGGAAACGATGGCGAGGGAATGGGGGGATGAAGTCTGTCGATAAGGAGTCTCGTTTCGCTCCGTTTAACTTTGATAAAATTTTTGCTAGAACAGGTTTTTCTCCCTTTTTTACTTGTGTCCTGAAAATAAAATTTTGACAAAATTGATTTTGGGAGCGTTCTATTGTGTTAACAGTTTCAAATGAAAAACTTTCCAACGATTTAAAATAAATCATAATTGAATAAAAAAGTTTTTGACTTAATTTGACCTCAACTCAGTCACATAAAACGAGTCCAACTGCCAAGGATAAAATCAGCAAAAAAAACTTACCCAGGAATCGACCGACAGATATTTCTGCATAAACTTCTGTCTGTGTGTTTTTTCCATCTCCGGCAGAGAAAAGGTCAAAACGTGACTTTTCATACTAATGCTTATCTACACTCATGCATGGTCGTTCCAAGTACATTTGAATTGCTTCACATAGTGGGAAAATACTTCCTTCCGGGTTTTCTTTCCGGCTGTGCAATTTTCTTTGGATGGACGAGATAGAACGGTTGAGGAAAAAAAAGATGAAAAATATATATAAATAGTACCTTCAATCAATGAAAAACGAGAAAAGATGATTTAGCAACTTCCGGCTTGGCCTGGTTGTTGGAAAAGTTCTTTTTATTTAGAAGCCAGCTTTATCCTCCTGTAAAGCCATTTTTAAGAATGAGATTTTTTCTGTGTTCATTGCATTAGGTAGCTAAATTTCCTTGAACAGAACGTGCTGTAAAAATCATAAAAGAGATATTTGAGAAACCCTCTTTGAAAATACAAAGCCATGCAAAACTGACAAAAATGACAAAAATGACAAAAATGACAAAAATGACAAAAATGACAAAAATGACAAAAATGACAAAAATGACAAAAATGACAAAAATGACAAAAATGACAAAAATGACAAAAATGACAAAAATGATAAAAATGACAAAAATGACAAAAATGACAAAAATGACAAAAATGTCAAAAATGCCAAAAATGCCAAAAATGCCAAAAATGACAAAAATGACAAAAAAATGGAAAAATGGAAAAAAAGACTAAGAAGACAAAAATGACAAAAATGACAAAAATGACAAAAATGACAAAAATGACAAAAATGACAAAAATGACAAAAATGACAAAAATGACAAAAATGACAAAAATGACAAAAATGACAAAAATGACAAAAATGACAAAAATGACAAAAATGACAAAAATGACAAAAATGACAAAAATGACAAAAATGACAAAAATGACAAAAATGACAAAAATGACAAAAATGACAAAAATGACAAAAATGACAAAAATGACAAAAATGACAAAAATGACAAAAATGACAAAAATGACAAAAATGACAAAAATGACAAAAATGACAAAAATGACAAAAATGACAAAAATGACAAAAATGACAAAAATGACAAAAATGACAAAAATGACAAAAATGACAAAAATGACAAAAATGACAAAAATGACAAAAATGACAAAAATGACAAAAATGACAAAAATGACAAAAATGACAAAAATGACAAAAATTACAAAAATTACAAATATGACAAAAATTACAAAAATTACAAAAATGACAAAAATGACAAAAATGACAAAAATGACAAAAATGACAAAAATGACAAAAATGACAAAAATGACAAAAATGACAAAAATGACAAAAATGACAAAAATGACAAAAATGACAAAAATGACAAAAATGACAAAAATGACAAAAATGACAAAAATGACAAACATGATTATGTTTCAAAAATAACAACCGTTTCAACATTAATAATTCAAATTTGATAATTTTTTTTGAAATATTTTTAAAAATTAAATTTTTAATTATATTAATTCGAATCAAAAGTCTGATTTATTGTTATGTAGTCTGATGAATGAAACGAAACGTGTTTTTTTCTGTTTGATGAAGGTTCAACACCGATTTAACAGCAAATGATTTCTAGAATTTCCTCAGTAGGTACCTTATAAAATCATGACGTAGGTGGTTGTCGAAATGGTTCGACTGGCGCGTAGGAGTGTTTTTCCTTGAATACATTACTGATAAGCTGAGCAACGAATTTCGCTGAATTGTCAGGTGTTTCTGCTTTTGGCCCATGTTATTGAAGTTCGTGGGAAACGCCGATGTGAAGCTTTGTGGCTCTAAGCTCAATTTCTAGAAAAGACGGGTCGTTTTATAATCTGATTCATCACGAATGAAATGGCAAAAGACTGGTTGCTAGCTTAGGTAAGTACTGACGTCTTTCGACTTCCACTACAAGACATATCAGATTCAATTTTCTATGAATCGAAAAATCAATGAGGACACAAAAATTAAACAATTGTATACCTTATTTTCAACCTTAAATAATAAACTCTACGCTTGCTGTATCGAATGAATCAGCGATTTGTCGTTTAACCGAATCAATCGATGCAGTTTTTCTTTCTTTCACACTCGATCCGATATCCAGCCCAGCTGCCACTTATCAAACGGCCATTAATCCCCAATCGGCAAACCCCGAAAGTGATCGTTCATTAGAGAGCAGTAGCCAAATTTCCCAAACCTGCCTGTGGCCAAAGCCAACATCAATCAGTGGGTCAATAAATTTTCCCACTTCCAAGAGCACTCATCTTCTTCGGTGCGGCAGTCGCTTTTGCGCTTCTGCTAATTGGAACGATGCCACTTAGGATTTATCTGATTGACAACGGAATGATTGGACCCACCGAAAATGGCAGCCGAGAAGCTGAGGGAAAAATGCGGAACAAAAAAGAAACTGAACTGGAAATCGGAAAAGATTTACGCTTCAGTGGCTCATTAAATCTGCTGCCCATTTTGAAGTTAAGAGCCAAACAGAGACTACTAAATATTTACGACTATCGGGATGCAAAGTGATTTTCTGCAAGCAATGGATCCGGAGCGAATTTAAGTGGAGTTTTTTTTCAGTGTGAGGGAAGCAAGATTACTTGCTGATGGCGATGAAATGCTAATGACCAACCGAGGTTAGAAATAAAAACTGACTTGGTATATTTAGATTGATTACGAAAGCGTGTGAGAGGCCAATCTTGAAAGTGATTTAAAAAAAAGGTAAACGTTTTCGTGAAAGTAATTTTTCAACGAAATTTAAGAAGATTTTCTCTTCAAATCTTATAACATTTAAAAAAAAATTTCTCAAATACATGCCATTTGTACCAAGGAATGTATCCAGCAAGCCACTCACGATTATTGCATGTTTTTATAGCATGTTCATTTTCCTAACGTTAAAAAGCACCAACACAGCCTTTTGAAATAGAACACGACACACGATTTGGCAGCCGCAAGCAATCAGCTAAATTCCGCCCCACGCAATAGCCCGCAACCAGTAATCATCTGATTCCGAAAGTACCAACCGCAAAACCATAAACCGAAAACCTACTCAAGTCAGCCAACCTACAGAGTACGGCGGAAAAAAATGAACCTCAATCAAGTTTTTGACAAGCCATCGCCGAAGAAAGACGACGAACGCCATCTCTCCGGTAGTGAAAAGTGGAAAAGCCTATTTGCCACAATTCAGCTGGGTTTTTAGGATTTTTTACATGTTTTTTTTCTACGCTCATGCCTCCTTCAAACGGCACCGAGTCTGCCAAAACCGATAAAACCCACCCGGAGTTGTTTTACAGGACATTTCCCTTCAAATTTCCATGACGCTCGCTTGGTAAAAGCTCTTACTTGCCTCACACCGGCAGAATCTGTTTGTCTTTCGTTTCCGGTAAAATTGGGAAATGGGATTCTCGGTCTGCCTCAGAAAGCAGAAACCGCATGAATCGGTTCTTTCATCCGTCGACCGTGGACCGAAAGTCGGAGATCGGGGATGAGCGCGGGGGAAAGTTTGACCACGAATGTCTCACCAAACTTGCGAAATGTGGGATATTTCAGAATCAGATAAAAAAGAATGAAAAACAGTCAGTCATTCAGCAACCTACGCAGAAAATTGTGTTACTAGTTTTTTTTCTTGTTTGAAGAAAAGGGTTACAGTGAAAAGGGTTCCCTTAAGAAATGGCAAAATGTGTCGCTTCGGGAAATTCGTGGTATTTTTTAATGCAAAATGACTAAAGAACTAAGCTTCAAAACATCTGCCCTGTAATTAATGGTTGAAGATTTTAACCAAATCATCATAGAAATATTTAAAAAAAATTACTCATAAATTTCAAAATATACAACCCTTCTAGGCAGATTGCTCCAACATTCATCCTTCTTAATCCACCCTCACAATCCCACAGACAAAAAAAAATCCCAAAATCATGATATATCTTTCTCCAACTACCGAAAAATTCAGACCGAACGCACATTTTTGTTTGATAAATGGGACAACCCTGACGTGAGGAAAATTGAACTGGATTTGCTGTGGCCGCTGTGGAAAGTTCCCACCACAACAAAACACTAACGAAGTGGGGAGGGCAAGCAAAAATCTCTACAGACTCTATAGCTGAAAAAGGAAATTCCTCTGGTTTGAGGCAAGTTGTTTTTGGTTGACACACACATACCTACACCGATTGAAAAAAGGGCTCCGGGCAATCTAAAAATTGACAGCCGCATCTTCCAGCCCACTGGACTAGACCGGGTTGGGTGGGAGTATCGAAAATCTGAGGTTTTTCCTTTTGAGGAACGGTCGAAACGATCTTGACAGTGATATATGGTGGAGTGGTTTTTGTTCTTCTCTGGTTCTTCTTTTTTCTTTGGCGCTCGATGAAGGCAATTTTTGGAGCTTTTGTGACCCGGGAAAGGGGGGATGAATTTTGTTTAATAGTTCACACATGAGAACAACTTTTCCTCAGTAAAGTGAAAATCGTGGTTATTGCAGCTGCTTTGTCATTAAATTTGCTGACATGGATCAATTTATCATAAATGGTTGATTGATTGCTGTGCGTTGAGAGAGAAAATTCGACTCATCGAACCGATAGCTGCATTTACAAACAGTGACTTTAACACAAAAAAAAACTTCACTTTTTCATGTGAATTTATCATACTGTTTCTTAAATTGAAAAAAAAAAACATGCAGACAGTTTTTAAAACTGGAATTGACAAACCCTTCTCACGCCAATTCATCCCCCCTTACTCGACTCGATCATCTAGGCAATTTCGAACCGCAGCAACAGCTCCACGAAAGTCTTTAAGATTTTTTTGCCACTCCACTTGTCTCAAGGTAAAAATTCCTGCACTGATCAGCCCCAGAAGAACAATTTGCCGACACTTTCTCCGCAGCAGCCCGCCATTTTCCCCTCCCCCCAACTTACACCCTGTCAAGCTGCATTGGATTGGGCGATACAAGGAAAGCCATTTCCATACTCAGAACTCAGAGCCATCATCGGCACCATCATCATATGCATCACCATCCTCTTCATTGCCTCATGGCGGCGTCATGTGCTTGCCTTTTTTTTGTTCGCTCCACTTGGCGTGTTGTCGTCTATTTAGCATAATGAGAAAACAGAGACGTCGACGTTCTTTTATGCAAGAAGCGCCATGTTTTTTTTTATTTTTCGCATTTTTCCCACTCGGCTGCCTAAAGTCAAGGCTGCCTAAAAGTAGCAATCGAGTGAATGGTGGAAGGTGGTGCATGCAACTGGAATTGATAGTGTATGTCCTCGGAGTCGAAAGGATGCTTCACTGCGTGGAACATCTTTGGGACTCGATTAAGAAGGCAGCGAAAAAAATGGGTATGGGGCCTTATCAACCGAATGAGGCAAAATGTGGTTGGGTTGATCTTCGATCATTAAAACCCTTTTAATAAAATTTTCTAATGTATTTAAGTACTTTTTCAACTGAAAATTAGAAGTTTTATTATTTCTTCTAGCTGGCCCGACAAACTTTGTTAAGCCTTTGAATTTCTCGAGAATAATGTACATTTAGATTAGCACAATGAAGGTTAATAATTATTTATCTTCATGAAACTGGATTGGTACAGTAAAATGGGATGATTCGAGACAGTTTTTGGGCTATTTTCCTAACATTTCTGTCATATTCTGTTTAGAGGACCTTATCAATTTACATTATCTTGAACGTGAACCAGATTGTTTTTTTTCCGCTTCGCTAATATTTGATAGCAATTTAACCCATAAAGGTCAAGCATCCTTCTATTTTTTGTTTAAACCAAATCCCCGTCTTAACCTTTTTTGTCACCATATTATATTCAAAGAAATAATAGTGGCCTTACTTTAGCGGCAAAATTATCGAAGAAGTTTGATTTCCAGCGAAAGTTGAAAGCGAATATCTTCTGGGATGACTTAAAAAATTATTTTCTTCCGTTTTACATGTTTTTATTTATAGAGGATTCAAGACACTTATGATAAGTGCCCAAAGAATGTTTTATTGAAATGTGTCGTCATTTTAAGCAGTGTCTAACTCTAGCGGCAAAAATTATCAAAGAAGTTTGATTTCCAGCGAAAGTTGAAAGCGAATATCTTCTGGGATAAACTAAAAAAAAAAATATTTTCTTCCGTTTTACTTTTTTTTTTATTTATAGAGGATTCAAGAAACTGATAATAAGTGCCCAAAGAATGTTTTATTGAAATGTGTCGTCATTTTGCAATAGTTGGAATCAATTGCCTTTTTTTCGCCAAAATCAGGTTAAATAGAAGCGTTCTTCATCGTTTACCAATTTTGGTGGCATGGCATATCACTATTTTCCAAACAACGATCTTGATTATATGAAATTTCGCAATTTTTCCGTGCTGCAAAATATAATTCTTTAATTTGTTTTCAGCCAAATTACATATTTTTTTCTGCTTTCCGTTGCATATTATTCATTTGATATGAACTTGCATTAGATAATCCGCTTTGATTATTTTATCATCTTTTTCATCTTAAGAACTGATCGAAGAAAATTAAAACATTAGCATTTCTTCTCACAACAACGTCAAATCAAAGGGTAATGAAATTTATTTTTTACATTATGATCTTGAATTCAAAATCAGAAATGAAATTCGAAAAACAATATTCGAAAATATTCATCATTATTCATTCTTTTTGTTTTGGATCTTGAATAATATTTTTCTTGATTCTAAAATTTTTATTTTAAAAACTTTTTGTGTTCGAAGATGTTATTGAATCAAATATCTTTTTCTGATAATGAGTGTTGGATCAAATTATGAGTTTAAGTTCTACAATTTAAGCTTGTTAACATCTTAAATTTCGTTTAGTTCTTAAACATCTAAGCATGAAAGGAAGAAGTTAAGATTATCTAACGTTTTCTAATGTTTTGGTTTTTTTACATTGATGAACTTCTCTTGGAATTACAAGGTTCATATCATTATGTTCTCAAGCTAACTCAATTCATTAACTTTAGAAAAAAAAGTATATCAGTTCATGGTTGTTTCATACAAATTAGTTAAAAACAAGACGTGTTCATGGTGTTATACCTTAAATGTGATAAGAATATTTTTAAATGGAATATTTCATTGTTATCTGTTTAGTTATTTTGGATATGTCAAAACTTTTACAGTCATATCGTTGAATATTATTTTCCCTAAGTAATAAGAATTTCTTTAATATTGCCACAAAATTAACAAAACAAAATTACGGGGTAGATTGAGTTAATCAGAATTTTCTCACACGTATATGGGTCACGAAAATCAAGGCTTTTTTTATCATGGTACCTAACAATATCCGGGCATTCATTTTCAAAGTTTTCAATCAAAAATGCGGGCAATACCAAGTAAATTTGGGCCTTGTTCAGGAACAACTCAACAAAATTCAAAAAGAAAAGCATTTAAATAATCTTTTTTATCGAAATAGGACATCAGCAGATTTTGAATCCTTTTCAAAGCATCGAGAAACCGTTCATGATTATTAGTTAAAACATACTTAAAAAGTTTCATTTTAATACGCAAAATAAAAAAAAATCGACCGAATTAGAGATTTCTGTTTGATTTTGCTTTATTTGAATACATAAATCCGGAAAAATCCTGGCTTTTTTTATCGATATCCGGACAGCCGGGCTGGACAGGGCCCGGTCCCCTTTGATTTTTTTTTATCAAATATCCAGGCAAGCCAATAAAATGTGTTTAAAGTTCTTAATATTAGCTAACCAACTTATATCGATAGTGAAAAATCTTTCTAAATTATTTCAAAATTTTGCTGCAAGATTCAGTTAAGTTTGTGGTTTAAGTACTTTGTTTTTGGCACTTTGATTTTTTAATTGCTGATTGTTTTTTTTTCTGAGGCATTAAGAAAGTTTTGGATGTTTTGTATTATTGCATAAAAACTACCATAAAAATTTCAACAATACCATATTGATAAGGTTTCGTATCTACTAGCGTGTTCAATCCAGTGTTCCGAAAATCACTCGGAAAAAACGCTCATGGTAGGTTGTTGCTGCCTGTTGTTCCCTAGAGAATCGGCAGAGCGGCAATGCGAAGTCAATGTAAACAAGATTCAAAAGCGAGAGCGGATTCCCATCTAAGTCGATCTCTCAAGCTCACTACCTGGTGTATCCGAAGTGATTGAGACTCTTACTGATGCAAGATCCCCAACAACAACAACAACAACAACAAAGCAAGATGTACCAGGCAGACAGCATTCGATCATCGATCAGTAATCGAGTGAGTGAGTGAGTGATTGAGCAAGAAAAGTTATTGACTGAAAGAAGAAACTGAAAATCGGGTAGCTCCTCACTCAGTTGAGGATTCCAATGGAGAAGAAACGTCTCTCTTTCAAATTTTATTCCTTTGCTTCTCGGAGCAGCGCTGTCAAACACAATCTTTGCCCTGCTGGGAGATAAACCAACCGACAATTTAGGTTTTGCTTTCGCTGTTGAAAACGTTTCAGTGTCTCTCTTGAGAATTGAGTGATTTTCGAAACACTGGTTCAATCTTCATATTCAATTTTTCCCGGGATCCCGAGAATTCCCGGGAAATGGATCGTCAAATTACCCGAATCCCGGGAACGCTAAAATGGCAGAGAAATAGACACTCTATAGCAGACCCTGTAAATTTCGTCTAACCATGTTGAACTTGTTGTCCATTTTTCATTTTTTTTCTTCGCTAATCAGTTTTAAAATTGAAGTAAAGTTTAGTTGTCAATCGACTCGCTTTTGTTAACATGTCCTAGTTTTTTTTTTCATTTCTCTTCTTTCCGTTAACTCAATTTTAATTCAATTCAACTGGTCTATACTTATTTTTTTTTTCAAATTTATCTTAATAAATCTTGAGTGCGTCTTACGTGGATACTTTTCTTATTACTTTTTTAATTCGATTTTTTTGTTACCCCGTCCGGGGTATACGTGTTCACCACATGTAGACTTCGGACCAACCAGATTTCATTGTATAGGTTAAGGTAGTGCCACCTCTATCCCGGTACTACTTCTCCTAAATAATGAAATGTTGCGGGGTAAAGTATGGTGTACGTTAATAAGTTTTTCTCGCAAAAATGCTCTTTCGCTCTTTTCAACATCTGTCAAATTTTCTTCTCACTTTTCTATCCATCTTCATAAAATTTCATTTCTGATATTCTTTCTCCAAGAATATACATTTCACCGATATGCCGAAAAATAATTTACAAAAAGAATTTGCTGTTACGAAATATTTATAATCTTAACATTGAATTTACCCTTGGTTTGATTGCTTCTTATAATACAATAATTCATCAAATGGACTTTTAACTTGCAACACCGTCATCGCCGTTGCATAATCTACAAAAGACAAGCTCTCTTCGCTGCTACGGAAAACAACTAGCAAAAACAAAAAATATCAAAACAATATTTAAATTGTTGGATGTCGAGGCAAAAATTTACTGTGTACGTTTCAACCTACCATGGCATTCGCTCTTCTTCAGCAGGCAGATTTTAATAATAATGAATTTGACAATATCTTTAAAGTTGTTACTGTGAAAACTTTGAATCCAAACAGTACCGTTATATTGACCAGATCGATTTTCAAAAGAATTGAAAAACATGTAAATTTCATGGACGGTAGTCATTTAGATTTTTTTGATTGCTTGCAGGTTTCAAAAATATGGGAGCCTTTTATTTCTGAAGAATTATCTTATCATATGAATTACGGTTAGATCTTCTCGTTTTGTTGAAATTTTTAAACGGAAACTACTTCTTATGCTCTTGAGTGCTATTTATTTTTTTATGATTCAGTTTTGATGAACATCAGATTAAATTTGTTCGTATTTTCTCCTGTTATTTGTTGAACCCTTTCTCTTACAATTAAAGAGCAGTTGGAGGTTCAGGTCAAAACATTAGGCTGAAACAAATATCATTTTTTTCTTTTGTTACTCCCCCTCCCCCTTCGAAATTTTCAAAAAAACCGAAGGGGGAAATAAATAAAGTTTGAAGTATATCATGTAAATTTCGAGAAAAAAAAAATTCAAGTATTCGAAAGATTCAAGACCAAACAAGTTAATTTTGGAAGAAAAGAGTTATTTCACCTTTTGAATTCTTGATTTTATTGAATTTTTCGAAAAAAAATTACTCGATTTGTAGGTTTTGTGCAATGATATAGTACGTAATTTTGTTTCATACAAGATTTCGTGCAATTTATTCCAATTTATGTGTTTTTCGCATTATTTTTCATTGTCCCCCCCTCGCGATCATTCAACTCCGAGTGACAAAAGAAGGATTTTAAATTTGTTCCGACCTTAACATCTTATGTTAAAACTTACTTGTGTATAAAATTTGATGAATAATTCAAGGAAATCACTGTGGTTTTGAGGGCTTGAGATATAGCTCAGTTGGCAAGTCTGTTGTCTCCTGAGCCGATGTCCGTGAGTTCGAGCCCAAGAGTAAACATCGAACACAGTTGTACCGGATAGTTTTTCAATAACGATCCGCCAACTGCAACGTTGATAAAGTCGCGAATGCCATAAAGATGGTAAAACGACTATAATCGAAACAAAAAAAAAAAAAACTGTGGTTTTGCAGTATTCTACATTGTTTTTATCAAAAAAATTTTTTTTTGATATCCCAAATTAAGCTAAGAATCCAAAAACAAAACGCTTCTAAAGGCCAGAAAACGCATTTTAAAGTTGTGATCCCAAATTACGTTCAGAATCTCGAAAAAACGCTTCCAAAGGCCAGTAAACGCATTTTAAAGTTGTGATCCCAAATAAATCTCAGAATCCCTAAAAATCGCTTCTAAAGGCCAGAAAGCGCATTTTTAAGTTGTGATCCCAAATTAAGCTCAATGCCTTTTTTTCTTTAAGATGCGTTTTTCAGAGATTTGAAAAACGCATCTTAAAGAAAAAAAGGCATTTTAAAGTTGTGATCCCAAATTAAGCTTGGAATCCCGAAAAACGCTTCTAAAGGCCAGAAAACGCATTTTAAAGTTGTGATCCCAAATGAAGCTCAGAATCTCGAAATAACCCTTCTACAGACCAGAAATCGCATTTTAAAGATTTGATCCCCAATGAAGCTCAGAATCAGCTCAGCTCAGAAATGTAATTATGTAAATCAGGTATTTAAATGTTTACATTTTATCAACACTCTACATCCAAAATTCACGCGAATTTACTTACGAATTTTCATCAGAGAAGATATGTGGAATCGATTCAAGAGCAATTATGGATTGTGTTTATTTGAAATTCTTTTAATTTTTTTTTCACTTTTTTTTTTGGGAAATATTTCCCTACATGATTTTTTTTTTGAAGGTCGTTGATTTTTTCCTAACCCTATTATCACTCAAATCAGCAACGATCAAATAGAATTACAAATGAAAATAAAACAGGAAAAATATTTTCAGATATTTTTAACATCAATTAGGCGTAGAACTTGTTCTGCAACCAAACTTTTTTGAATCATGACCCTGTTTGACTGTTACCTAAAGCAGTAACATCCCTCTGAATTAATTCGTATACTCATAAGGTTCATGATTAAAACATCTATTAAATGGATAATATCTTGCCAAACGTACGCCACAATAAATGAAAAGCCCTGCCAAAACAAGGTGGGAGCTTCATCAGAAAATCTGCTTCCAAAATCCATCCAAGTTGATCTCTACGACTCGAAAAACACATCTCCCGGTAAACACCTCCCTGCTGATGGATGCAAAAGCCAAACTCGTAAAATTGTTCATAATTTGTTTCATTGTAAATTTTATTACACTGCCGCCGTGTTCCTTCAGGAGGAGAGCAAGACGGGAACTTCCACAATATTTCATGAGCTTTTTTTTCTCCCTTTATTCCCTTCAACGTTTCCATTTCCTATTTCAATCGCAATAATGTACCTACCCCAAGGTGAAAACCTTGCTTCTCGGAGGCTGGGTTGGAAATGATGATGGCAACGATGATGAGAACCACTTTAAGCAATATATTTCAACGTTATTGCACAGGAGTTGTTCTTCTGTGGAGTTTTATTATTTTTGTGGTGTTTGGTCAGCCGCCATTTATGGGGTCCCGACAATCGTCGATGGTTGTGGTTTTTCGACACGAAACTGCCGGAGAAGGTCTTCCGAAAGATGTGTATCCAAATGCCTTTTTCATAACTGCGCCAGATGGAATTGATGGAAGTATGAAAACCATATTCTAAGCTTGGCCAGAAAATATATCAAAATGGCAACTGTGGCCGCAATTAAAAGTTCCTTGATTGATACTTGCCGAGTTGGATTTGGGCCAGTTTTTCTGGGCAAACTGTATCCCAGTTTCGGTTGATACTGTTCTTTTTTCTGCTTCTTGCGGTACCGAACGTTGTCTTTTGGTTGCCATTTTCATTGATGATGGTGATACTCATTCGAGCTGAGGGACATTTTGTTCTTTTTGTTTCCTCCGAGCACAGAAAGGAGAACGTGCCAAAAAACCATAATATAATCAGGTCATGTCCAAACTAACTGATGATGCGACGGCTCTCTCTGTCGGATTGGAAAAGGGTTGCAAATGAACTTTGCTCACCACACCGAGTGAGTTCTTTTTTTCGATCATTCATGTATAATTTAGAGCACAGAGCAGCACAAACCTCAAATAAGTGGTCCGATTTTTTACATGCATGCATTCATTCGAGTGTGTCCAGGCGACCGAGATTTGGTCGAGCATTCTCAGTCCAATTTATGCTAATTAAATTGGCTCATTTGAAAATTCTACTGCAGTTTAAAAATTCGAAAATTCAAATTCGTCCATTCCGGTCGCACCACTAAGGTGTTATCATCTCCAGGAAATGGCACCTTCACCTGGTGCACCTAAAATTAACTGTACGTTAATGCGTTGTGGTTTCATCAGCATCCATTATAGTGCTACCGAGTACACCGGATTTCAGGTCCCCATTAATGAGACTTAAAATTTGGCTTGCTCAAATCCATCCCACCGAACGCACTCAAACGCCCATCTGCCACATTTCCACGTGCTACACCAGCCATTATCGAGAAACCACACGTATCCCCAGAATTGCCACGAAATCCAGGCTGCATAAATAAAGACCTCATACCCAGTAATATCCACAACACAAAACTGATGCTGATGCTTCTGCTCACCGGTGAAGTGGTAGCACTATTCATTCGGAAACGATAATATTGACCAGCGGCTTTGCATAATAAGGCTCGAGAAAAAATCAGAGACAAAACCTCTTTAATTAAGTAAAATTAAATGAATTTTCTCCTTTATTTGATCTTAGTTCGCTTGTAATGATATTTTTAAGAGAAAAGTGTTTTGCCTCAATGAACCCTTTGATAAACAAACACAAACATAATCTCATCAACAATCTCATCCGTTTGGCTGTGGAAAAAACCTCCAATATTACATTGTTATACATCGATATTTCGGGTTTTCCTAGATGCAAAAATTTCCATCGAGTTGCTGGTGCTGAGTCTGGCTTCCAGAACAACGAGATGCGTGGCAACGATAAAAGTTGGTTGCATTTCAATTACCTGTTGGTTATCATCGGTATCTCTTGATCCATTCATGAAGGTAGCTGCGTGGTGTTTTCGAAATCCAAAGTTTTAGCTGAACTTCAGAAAGAAAGATTCGATTCCCTGAATCAAAATGAATGGATCAAAATTCAGATTAAAAGTCTTGAAGAAGAGAGATACAAAACATGAAAATGAAACTTTTTGGACGATCTCGAAACGAAATTTGTACTGAAAAAAATTAAAAATGGCAAAAATGACAAAAATGTCAAAAATGACAAAAATGACAAAAATGACAAAAATGACAAAAATGACAAAAATGACAAAAATGACAAAAATGACAAAAATGACAAAAATGACAAAAATGACAAAAATGACAAAAATGACAAAAATGACAAAAATGACAAAAATGACAAAAATGACAAAAATGACAAAAATGACAAAAATGACAAAAATGACAAAAATGACAAAAATGACAAAAATGACAAAAATGACAAAAATGACAAAAATTACAAAAATGACAAAAATGACAAAAATGACAAAAATGACAAAAATGACAAAAATGACAAAAATGACAAAAATTACAAAAATGACAAAAATGACAAAAATGACAAAAATGACAAAAATGACAAAAATGACAAAAATGACAAAAATGACAAAAATGACAAAAATGACAAAAATGACAAAAATGACAAAAATGACAAAAATGACAAAAATGACAAAAATGACAAAAATGACAAAAATGACAAAAATGACAAAAATGACAAAAATGACAAAAATGACAAAAATGACAAAAATGACAAAAATGACAAAAATGACAAAAATGACAAAAATGACAAAAATGACAAAAATGACAAAAATGACAAAAATTACAAAAATTACAAAAATTACAAAAATTACAAAAATTACAAAAATTACAAAAATGACAAAAATTACAAAAATGACAAAAATGACAAAAATGACAAAAATGACAAAAATGACAAAAATGACAAAAATGACAAAAATGACAAAAATGACAAAAATGACAAAAATTACAAAAATTACAAAAATGACTAACAACACCCAATTATTATAGTAACAATTAAGATGGAAATGGTTTATTCTATGAAAAATATATTTTCTCTTTTTGTTTTTTTTTTTTGTGCAGCTAAAGTTCTTTGAATATTGGATATATTTTTTAACTCTCAGTGTCAAAAAATTGTGGCATTGAATGATTAATATCATCATTCAGATAGACAAAAATATTTTTTTTTCGAAGAAAAATCAATGAATCTGGATGACATGCTTGATTCATTGCACCCATCAATGTCCCATCAATTTTCACCTTTGTTGGTACTTTCCGGAACTGATTTTTCCGGGAATTATCATTGTTCAACTCAATAATGCGCGAAACTCGTCGAAGCCCGGCAAGGCACCGAGTGAATCAAAATCCATAAAGCGAAAGAAAAAACTGTATAACAGGAACTTTGATCTCCCTTCAGTTGCATTCGTCGTCGTGCAGCTTTTGGGCGAACAAATTTTGAAATGCCATTTGTAGCTTGCCACCCACATATGTATGAACGTATGCTAGGCGCACAGCTGACGAAAATCCGATCAAAGTTCCAGAACACAGAGAGCTTTTTTCTTCCCGTTCGATCGCTGCTTGGTTCGATTCGCAGGAAAGAGTTTGAGGAGCTGTGCTTCCTTCGAAAGCGAAAAGGTTACCACGGTAAGGGGGGATGAAATATTTTATGGTCCCCCGGCTTGCCATAAATTCACATTTCTATAAACGAACTCGGTACGTATGTAATTTGTGGCTGCCAATGTGTGAGAGTTTGTATGCTTGCTATATCTCGAATCGAGTAACTGGCAAAGGATGCGCTCGATTGGGACATTGATTTGGTTTGGGATATTCAGTAACTCGATTGAATTTGAAACCTTATGAATGGAGATGGGGACCATTTTTCTTCGTTTGTCCTCCGATACATTGGTTTTCGGTTCGCTATCCAGACCAGTTTTGTTTCCAGTGGGACAAGATTATTCAGAAAAAAGTTTCAAGCTTGTTGGCATGTTTTGAACATTGTATGTTGATAACAAAAACAAATTCCTAAATTAGATTTATTATTATTTTTTCAATAAAACCCATGACATTTGTTGACCCATATTTTGCAAGAACTTGATATTCTTTTTACTGGAGTTTTTTCAACGCACAACAAAAATTTTATTGAGAATTTTTGAAGCAAACATTCGCTGAACACATCTCACCACATTAAAAATTCGAAATAACAAATTTTGATCCTAACATCAACAACAAGATTAATTTGAGCAATAAAGATCAAAAGTTCAAATGTTTCGTTGCCGGCTTGAGCAAATCCATAAACAGGTACAACGAACAGAAATTCAAAACCATTCTGGCGCTCTTTATCAATAGTCGCACCAGTAATAGCAGCTCGCGTTCTCCTCTTTCCGGGAGCTTTATGAGGGCTATATTGAGGTTTTACGAGTTTTCGGGTAACGATCTGGAGTTTACTTTCTCGTATCTTACCCCCGGCGCACATCCGGCTTGAAACTCGCCTATTTTAGACTTGTGGTCAGGATGCTGTCAGATTGTGGAAAGGGGGGATGATTTCGAAGCAACTTTGACTCCAGTCATCTGAAAATACCATAATTGAGAGCTTCTTTTCTCGAGTCAAAATTTCGTCGAAACGACCCCCTATTTCAATCGTTTCAAACCTAAAGGGATGGACTCATGGGCTGGGCAGGCAGTTCGTTCACCCGAAGCAAAATCGCTTCAAGAGCTTTACGGGCAGGGGGATTAGGCTAGCATGAAACAGTTCATAAAGGTCGGTGTTTTGCTTCCGGACCAGTTTCGAAAAAAGAAACCCTTTGATGGTACAGGATTGTTCCTGGAAGTCTACTCTAGAGTTAGTAATTTTGTTCCCCGAACTTTGAGCGGCGAGAGCCTCCTGGTTTGCATCGATAGAGAAGAAAGAAGTGTTTGAAAGAAGCTTTGAATAGTTCTAAGGAAAACTCCTCCCGGTTTCCGGTTGAGCGCAAATAAAAACGCCAATTTCAAACACACTAAACAACAATTTCCTGTTCGGGAAGTTTAACTAAGAGTAACCTTCTTGGAAGGGAAATTCGATCAACAGTCAGCGAATGGAGCTGGATTCAGAAAGTTTTGCCTTTGAAATTCGATAGACTATAACGAGAGCTTGCTGCAGTACCGGCAAAATTTGTCAAAGACATTAAACTTATGTTGGGAAAGTTCAGCTTTTTTCACTTCTTTTGGGTAATTTAATACAGCGGAGATGAATAATTCAACGAAGAATTTGATGGTTGGTTCAAATTTAGATGATTTTATAGAACAATCATACTGAGCAAATTCTTAAACTAAAAAAGTGTGACTCATTAAACTTTTTTTTATTGATGAAAATTCAACCGGGATAAGGCTTCTTCTCTGCTATCTTATCGAATAGAATGGCAGCGGGTGTATCGAGAATGGGAAACAGAAAAAGGGAAGCACGTCTGACTGCGTGCTAAGATATTGATGGTAATAAGGTCATTAATATCTTCCCACCATATCTCTCTCGGAAGCCAAACTCAAGCCAGAGCCTAAGCTTCGAACTTCTCCGCCAGCAGGTAGAAGTTGGTTCTGTTCTTCGCTCGTTTTGTTTCGACTCGTGTATGTATGGCGAATTTTAGCTGATTGGATCGTTCGTTGATGGTGGCGTAATGGCGACCCCCTGATCTCATGAGTTGTGACTGGCGGAAAACTGATTTGCAGGGCGAAGTTTTGTGTGTTTAGGTAAGGGGGGATGAAGGGACCAAAACCAGCGCCCAGAGTCTGGCAAAATCTTTCGCCATGCAAACTCGATAAACTTTCCGCGCGTATCTTGGGGCTTTCAGATTCTAGAGAGGAGAACGGAAGTCAGGGCAGCAAGAGGAAAAAAATTGGAACACGAAACCGAATTCTTGAATCAACCAGCTAGTCAGCCAGCGGGTGGCTCCGGTGTGGGTTTCTCCGGTCGGATGATTTTGCTACTACATTATGAATGTTAAGATTTATGGATGAGTACCGGCTTTTCTCATTTGTGGCTGGCTTACTGGCTTTTGCAGCGAAAGTTGTGGGTGGCATTTTGGGTTTTTCGGCGAGGGTCGGCTACACGATCTTTAACTAGCAGCCAAATGTGTGGTCTTTGACATCGAGTTGGAGGAAATTTTCTCTCCAGCTGCCATCGGTAAGATGAGGTTCTGGCGATACTTCGTGCCAGAAATAACCACAAAAATTAAGCCAGCTAATGAGAGCTAATGGATGAACAAAGTTGTAAGTTCAAGAAGGTTGAGCACCGGAGGGCCAAAGGTTTCCATTAGTTGTTGCTGCAGACAAAATTATGGATAAAATTAGATTTGCCGTATTTTTTTTCTCTTGCCATTTGTTTTGTAGCCACATATTCGAGGCGAAAATCGATAACGAGCTGAGAATTCAATGATGTAATTATTTCTTCATAATGTTGTCCTTTTAATCTTACAGTCAGACAACTTTTTTAAACATAGTTAAATTTTCAAGTTTTATGGATTTTTTTCATATGAAAAACCCACGCAATCACAAAACCTACAAAATTCATCAAAAGAAAACTAAGATCGTGGACAACTCTTTCAAGCTCATGAGCCAATTTTGTCACTATGTTTTTTTCTCAAACGGCAATCTCGCCGGAAATTAGTCACTGATTGGCTTTGGCAAAGTTTTAACCACTACGCACTAGTGCCTTTTTCTCGTTTGAACCTGAACGCGATTCAAAGTTCCAAAGCCTGCAACGCTAGAAGGTGTCGATGATGTCACGTCAATCAGACATTCATCAAAACCCTTTTTTTGGTCTCGTCTCCCTGAAGATCAAAGTGAAGGAAGTCAACCTGTTTTGGTTATTGCCGTGTCAGTCTTTCGAATTCACTTGAAATGACCCGCATCAGAAGCATGGTGATGTGGGTTAGCAAAGGGTTTTTTTTGCCTCCTCTCCATTTCTGTTTTGGTTGTTACCTGAACCTTTTCGAGCTGTTTCATCAGGACGTTCGTCGTACATACATAGGTTTTGATGTTGAATTAAAGGAATCGGTCATATTTCATATCGGAACGGATGAAGAAAGAAGCGAACAAGGTTGTCGACCAACTTGATAGCCCTGAACGGATTTGACAGGTTCCGGTTAAGGGAAGGAAAAGAAAAACCTATTCACTTGTCAGGTGGCCGACAGGGGAGCGATGTTGATAGAACCTGTTAAAACAGATTTTACAGTTCTTGAAATTTATTTTGTCGTCTAGTACATGAGTATGCAAGGTATCGTTTTTCTGTATATTCTTTTAATATTAAAATCATCTAATGATTTTCATATTTTTCAGAAATTTTTCTTTAGAGCTTTCATGAATTTAGATTGTTACCAATTCAAACCCTTTTTTATTAATTTTTCAAGTACTCTTTCATTTCACCACTATTCATTTTAAATAAAAGCCATTCGAGTTAACAGTAATTGGAAAGTACTTCCACAATATTGTAAATCGATTATCCAGTCCATTTGCTAGAAACCAATAGGAACTCCCTCACAAAGAAAGCTTCACATTTAATAGTCCTCAAAATAGTCAAATTGGTCATTATACAGGAGAACCCTAATCTTGTCCCCTAATTGGCAATTAGGGTCAGCACTCGGTTTTGCTAAACATAAACCGAAACTCGAGATCTGTCCTATAGCTGACGGCAGCATCAGCAGGTTGAATTTTTGAAAAAAAAACCCTGTGTACACCACGCTTCAAACGGAAGACAAAAAATGAAGGAGCCTTGCCACCGACAAAACTAGAGTAGGACGCCAGCTGTTTCCGTAAATCGAACCAAAGCGGTTCAACGTTAGTCTTGTTGTAGGTCAATGCAAACCTTCATTTCGTCCCAACTGGTGCGTGCTGGGGAATCATTTTTCTATATCCAAATTCAATTCTGTGCGTTTTTTTTTCCCTCTCGTTTCATTCGGTCCCGGTCGCTTGGCTTTCGCAGATCCCTGCTTAGAGAAAACTCCCTGATTTCGAACAAATCATCCCCCCATTCCATCGTTGAACGAATGCGAAAGCGAAATCCTTCCGCTTTAGGAACCATTCAATGGGGTGCTTGAATATCGGTCTAATGGAGCGAATGCCCGCGCGAGTGCTATTTGATGCATAAAAACCGTATTATATTTGTGCTAGGAGAATAAGCATTTTTTTGCCTCGCCTAGCTTCTATTCTTCCGATGCTGCGTTGATCATGACGTTTTATCGGGCCAATGAATTTCACGCCAACCCTTTCGATTGGCATCACTGCTGCATCCGGCCGAATCGGGCGTTGCGTGTTCCGCTTCCTGGAAAGCATATTCAGACGATGAGGACCGTGGATAATTTTCTGACGGATCAAATGACAGCCGAGGGCATCATTGGGCTGAGAAGATTTTCAAGTTTTTTTTTTAATTTACCAAAAGGAATGAGAGTGCTTTAATAACTTAAAAAAGATTTTATTTTCTTTCTTTCTTGTGTTTTATTAATTTAATAAAGAAAAGATTAACAACAATGTTAATCGATACCATATTTTTAAACAAAGTTATATTTTTTGTGAAAATAAGTCTGTCAGAAAAGAACACCGGAACACCGAAAGAACAGGTTGTGGGAGGGAGTTTTGGGGGTTAACCCCCCCCCCCCCCCATGAAAAATTCCAAACATAATGTTCTTCTTTTAGCTAAAAATTACAAATTGCAAATCAAATTTTGATGAACGAGTAAAATAATTCAAGAGTGACAATCTCAAAACTCAGAACTGAAGCCAAAGCCTTGAAATATTGTCCCAGGTCTAGATTTGACTACAGTTTAAAAAAAAAATCAAACCTATTGATAGAAATTTGGTCCGAGATATCGAATACCAATGGAATTAAACGAAGCTTGCCAAATCGCTATTTTTTTTCCCAAATTTTTGCAATTTATTGGCAAAATCAAACCAAAATTTAAATTGAGTCGTTGATATTATGCTTTTTGCGTCTAATTTTTTGAGTAAATTTTATCAAAATAAATGTGAACGATTTTGCGAAAACTTAAAATATGATTTAAAATTGACTTATGTATTTCGATAAACAAAAAAGTGTATTTCTTTATGATTTTCATTTGATAATTTTGATATTGGTAGATATTGGAAAAAATATCTCGGATTTGCAGGGTCCTGACACTTGGGAGAAAATATTTGGAAAGCTTACGCTAATTAGTATAATTCCGGATTTTGTGGAACCAAATTGGTTTATAAACATTACATTCGATGTCTGTGATAAGAATTCAGATTCTGCATCCAGTTTATTGTTACTGAACTTCAATTTGAATCGTCATTGGGAAGAAAACCTCATTCGAATTTTGGTTTTGCTTATCAAACTTTTATCTCTGATACTCATCCTTTAGGAATATGAAAAGAAACCAGTAAAAATTACAAACCATATCAATTTTTTTTCTCCTCATGTGATGATAATGCTTCTCAATAAAATTCTACTCGCTTATTTTCACCATCTTTCATTTCATCTAACGTCATCTATCCATCTATAAAATTTTATAATTTTAGATGTCCCTTCTAAAAAAGCCATAACTTTTTACCGATAAGGCCGATAAAGAAAAGTAACAAACATAAATTACGGTGATTAAATTATTCATATAACTACAAATCATTTTTAAATTTTGCAATTTTAACTTTCGGTTCTTATGCAGAATTGGAATGGAAAAAATTTCATAATAGTGATGAAGAATTGTAAAATCTGAACCAGTTTCACCATTCGCCATTTTCCTTCAGATTCATAAGTTAAATTTCGAATAAATAACTGAAGAAAGAATTTACATTGAAAGCCAACAATTCAGAATTCAAAGATCAGATTTCAAAATTTGATCCAACTTTCACTTCTTGGCCCATAATCTGTTAAAATTATTGTCTGGAACTTAGATTCAAAAATCGTTTCCGAATTTGGAAATCAGATTTCAAAGCAAGGTCAAAAGGTTGTACTCAGATTCGAAAATAAAATAAAAATATCAGATTCGGACGAAGTCAAGTTCAATAATCAAGATTAAAATTTTAATTTGAGAATTTTCATTAAGGATTGGATTTACAGGCGATCACAGTTTCAAAACTTAGATTTTTGAAAAACCCTGCTTTCATTTTTATTAAAATTTCAACTGAATACATTTTAAGCAGTTTTTTTATTCATATTGCAGATTCTTCTTTAACTTCTTAAACATCAATCTTAAATCTGTAACTGTAATAGAGTTTACAAGAGTAAACAAAAATCTTATTTGAACCGCAAACTTAATCTTTTAATTTTAATTTGTGAATGTTTGAAAAAAAATTAACAATGCCTCAAATGGTCATGCTTGAGGCTAAAAAGAACTAGCTTACAAATATCTTATTTAAGTGAATGTAAAAAGTGTTTCCTTAAAAAGAAATTTTCAAATCCTTTAGTGATTTTTAAAAACTTCTTGAAAAAAATGAACTCCTATGACATTTTTTTAGAATTTAGAAATGAAAACAAATATCATACTCTTCAAGTAAAATAATTCCAACCTGAATTTTTATATAGAATCTTAATTTTTTTATTACTATTCTTGATACATTGTTCAAGCAAAAATGCTTTTGGAAAAAATTATTTCTTGAATATGATTTTTATGGCATGTATTCGGGTCGGATATTTTCGGTAATTTTTTGTTTTATTGAAAATCCGAACAAAATCGTTCAATTGATTCAAGATTTGCAATCAAAAAACCGAGACATTAAAAATAACGAAAAAAAAAATGTCAAGGAAAACATGAAAAAATCACTAAAAATTTCAATTATCTAACGAAGCACAACATCATTGTTAGATCTTCATGAAAATATTAAAAAAAAAAAAAAAATTATATATTTTTAAGCAAATAAGTCTGAAAAAGTGGTTTTTGGACCAAACAAAATCTGGCTTGTGATATAGCTCAGTTGGTAAGTCAGTTGCTTCCTGAGCCGACGTCTTTGAGTTCGAGCCCAAGAGTAAACATCGATAACAGTTGCACCGGATAAGTTTTTCAATGACTGTCCACCAACTGCATCATAGATATAAGTCGCGAATGTCATAAAGATGTACGACTATAATCGAAACAAAAAAAAACCGTCAATCACTAATTTAAGTTTATTTTTAACTTTTTTAGATTTACTTGTAATGTGAAAATATCCTGGCAATATCTGGCCAATTTTACAAAAAAAAACCGGGCTTATTTCTTTTAAGTGAATTTTCGATGAACCTGTAATTTTCTCCATTTTTTTAAGGTAACGAAGGTACAAATATAGCTGAAAATCAGTTCTCAATTATCATTGCCTTCGTTTTTAAGCCACTTTGAATAAAGCAGGTATCGGTTTGAAATAGCAAACTCTTAAATGCATAGTGTTGTTTCAAAACAACACCAACTTGAATCCAAATATCTATGAGTCAAACATTCAAGATGACCTTAAAAATTTTCCCCAAGGTCTCTGAAAAGCTAAATGACTCTTTGAAAACTACACACAGTAGTTTTTCGATTTTATCACGCTCAAATAAAAAAAAATCACCGTGATAATGGCTAAACCGGAAATTCGGCTAAACTTAATATTAAAGTGGAAAATATATTTTTAAATGAATAGTAATATTGTCTTAAGTGGCGGAAAGGCTTTGTATCCATTTCAGTTCAAATTTTTCTTTTCTAAAGCAATTTCAAGATTTTTTCGGATTTGGATAAAAAATCAAGTGAAATATCGGTTTGAAAGTGTTCAGCCAATAAAAGTGAATTAATTAGTTTGTATGGAAATTTATCAGTCTTTATCTTTTATGTTAATTTATTACAAGATTTCATTTAAAACTGCACCAAAAAGAAGAGGAGCAAGCCATGACTTGATAGCAACTGACTTGTTTTTTTTGCTTCGTCGGTAAAAATTTTATTTTCAATATTTCGAGGGTGTTTTTATTATAAAATAAGTCTAATTTCTCTTAAATCTAAAGGCCGGACAAGCCAGTGTACCAGTGATATTCAGGAGAAATATTATCACCATCGGTGGAATAAGTGTGTCAATCATCGTTGTTCTCAAGTACTAGAAACCAGCAAAAGCTGACTGGAAGAAACAAATCCACCTTTAATGGTGACTTCATTCCGTAATGTGTTCGTTAATTTGAAATTCAAACGAGGAGAATAGCTTAATTTTCGCCATCATAAAGAGGATTTTTCCTAGTTGAATAGTTTCTAGTTCTTCGGTGTTCTTGGAGGCAGCAAGGAATATTTGGTAGAAGTCAAAGGAAGACACAAAGCTTATCATGGAACATGCATTTGACTTTTTGTTTAAATAATCATTTTCTGAATGAAATGTGTTAAAATTTAAAAATTGGGTATACCAACTTGTGGCCCAAGTTATGCGCAGCAGATGAGTTAAAAAAAACAGACAGGGCGAAAACTTGCGTTAACATTGTGTCACAAATAGGCCTTTGGAAAACTGAATCTGAAAAATTGAAAACTTAGTTTTGAGGGTGTTTTTGAAGCTGGTCTGAAACTAAAAGATTAATTGAGTGAAAATGAATTTAAAATAAATAATGGAGCTTCGACGTTCTTCGTACTTTAAATTTTTTTATCAAACGTGTTGTTGTTATTACCCTTTCGTGCACGTTCATGGGTCAGTATGAAATACTAGACTGCTGCGATTAGTTTTTTTTCGTAATTGAAGAATATGCAGCTTTCTGTGTGGATCGCCAAAAACTGCTGAAGCTATTTGATAGCTTAAAGATAAGTATCCTTTCATTTCATTACTTCTTCATGAAAATGTGTTTATTCAATAGCTTAACTCTATTATTGGAGATTAGTGGGGGGTAGGACAGGACATCAAACGAGCGGAAAACTGATTTACAATGGATTGTGGGATCAACCCAGCTGGAGTATCTCTGCAAATTTGGAATCATTTGTTTCGAAAAGTTTGAAGGGAGTAAGATGAGTCAAACCTGTCCCAAACCAGTGGTAACGGACCCCTTGGTTGTGCTGCAATTATTGTTGATGAGTTAAGCATTAACAATATTTGAATGTGCGATGGAGACTTCCCGTACCGACTCGGGTCGAAAGACCTATCAGCCACTGGTGGGTTCAACTACATACATACATACATACATTTCATTTAAAACTGCACCAAAAAATTATCTTCAACAAACTTAATATTTTAACACACCTTGACTATCTGATGAATTAACATTTTTGAAAAATATTTTGAAATCTGCAAAACTTCAAGTTCAAGTTGAACTTTTAAAGTGTGTTTCTCAAAATTAAATTCATAGTCAGATTATCCTTTTTTCATGTAATGCAGAAAACTGAGTCTCTTTACATACTTCAAGGCAAAGCTAGAAGAATTTCTTATTTATAACAAAAAATATCTGTTTAGACAACACTCAAAGCTGTCAATCGGAATGGCTCCCTCTCAAATGAATAATTAAAAAAAAAGATATCACAAAGATAAAGATAACACTTATCTCTTTGCAAAAACACTTAGATTCACCGACATCTTTATTCGAAGAGATTTTAAGTTCCGGTAAATACACATCAAGAAAACCTTTTAAATTATTTGATCCTTTATTTACAAACACCTACATAACAGCTTGTACAACAAAGAGATAAACACGAAAAATCCTGTTGCTCCAAATATAGCCCAAGCTGGGATTTTCCATTTTTAACTCATTTATATTTATGGATAAATCGCGCTGTGGGTCGATCAAAGCGATTCCTCGTTTAAATAGTCTTCTATTTTATAAATACCTTGCAGGTAAGCATAGATCATTTGTCGATTGTGGGCTGGCTGGTTTTTCACACACCTCGCACTCCTTCCCTCTGTCTGTGAAAAGCCACCCCCGCATTTGGTGGGTCAATTGCTTTCTCCGGTTCGGTGGTCCGGAATCGATGGGATTTTCGACATTGGTCGTCGCCGTTGATGCGGTGGAGCATCGATAACATTGCTGCACGTGGCCCGAGCAAGAGAGCTGATGACGGTTGTTGATTTCCGGTTGATGTTTCCACACAAAAACAAAACCGGATCATAAAATGTCGAGTTTGTTTAGGTTTGGGACCCGATCGATTCGGTTCATTTTCCGGATGACGAAATGCAGTAATGGGATTTTGGTTTTTCAGATGGATATAAAATGCTTTTTATGTCAACCTGCCGCGTTCAAATGACAATTGAACCTAGTTATCAGTATGAATCACCATCAGCGAAAACAAAAAAAAATGGGGGGCAGCAATTCACGTTACAGCAAACAATAGTAAACCCATAAACATTCCTCGGCTAAATATTTCTCACGTCCGTTCGTGCAGCTTAACCTATCACCGAGGAACTTTGCGCCATTTATGAGTCAGCGAAAGTCAAACAAATTTTACTCACGCTAGGTCATAATTTTCGTTGCTACCTTTACCAGGGATTTTTTTTATTTGCTCCTTCAAAAGATTTTTGTCCCCTTTCATCCTCGGCTTAGCTTCCGCTATTCAAATGAGATTTTTCATGTTCACCCATTGCCCGAGGAGGTAATCGGGTTAGAAGGGGGCGGCAGAAAAACAAAAACAACCAAAAACCCCTTAAAAAATTTTGGTTCAAAAAGAAATGTTCCCCAGCAAACCTAGAGCTTGGAAGGAGGAAAGAAAAAAGAAGGTGACGCAAGGTCGTAAAAATTTTAGCATTTTGCCGCTCGAATGAGAAGCAAGCGAAAAAAAATCTTTTCCCAAAAACCATTCGGCACGCCATTTCTGTTCGTTCGAGATACCTACTTCCTCCCCAAAACCATGAGTAGGTAGGTTTTGGGGAGGAAGTATAGCTATCTCGAACGAACAGAAATTCTTACACGAAAGCACTTTTGGCCACGACAAACGCATAAATTTTTTCATCATTGAACATCAAATCGGCTTCAGCTGTTGCTCTTTTGATTTCTGGGATTTTTTACGCCTTGTTTCAATTTTCCGTTTTTTTTCCCTCGCTCTCTCTCGCTCGACTGTTTGGTCGTTAGTTTTTGTGTTTTTTTCCTAGCTTCCTCGTTGAAGTTTTCAAGAATCCTAGCAAAAATTTCAACTTTCATCACGTGGAACGAAGAACTCAAAGTTCGAACCGAATTAATTTTTGTGCCCGATATGGTTCACATTTTACGCCGATAAGTGAGAAGATTGAGAAATTACAGAATAACTCAATCAATTTTCTAAACAGTTGTGTTCGCCAGCTTTTTCGTCGTGTAATGTCTATGTTAGTCTTAAGAGCAAAACTTTTTTTAAATTCCACTAAATCCACTCTTAAAATGACAAAAATGATAAAAATAACTAAAATTGACAAACAGGACAAAAATGACAAAAATGACAAAAATGACAAAAATGACAAAAATGACAAAAATGACAAAAATGACAAAAATGACAAAAATGACAAAAATGACAAAAATGACAAAAATGACAAAAATGACAAAAATGACAAAAATGACAAAAATGACAAAAATGACAAAAATGACAAAAATGACAAAAATGACAAAAATGACAAAAATGACAAAAATGACAAAAATGACAAAAATGACAAAAATGACAAAAATGACAAAAATGACAAAAATGACAAAAATGACAAAAATGACAAAAATGACAAAAATGACAAAAATGACAAAAATGACAAAAATGACAAAAATGACAAAAATGACAAAAATGACAAAAATGACAAAAATGACAAAAATGACAAAAATGACAAAAATGACAAAAATGACAAAAATGACAAAAATGACAAAAATGACAAAAATGACAAAAATGACAAAAATGACAAAAATGACAAAAATGACAAAAATGACAAAAATGACAAAAATGACAAAATGACAAAAATGACAAAAATGACAAAAATGACAAAAATGACAGAAATGACAAAAATGACAAAAATGACAAAAATGACAAAAATGACAAAAATGACAAAAATGACAAAAATGACAAAAATGACAAAAATGACAAAAATGACAAAAATGACAAAAATGACAAAAATGACAAAAATGACAAAAAATGACAAAAATGACAAAAATGACAAAAATGACAAAAATGACAAAAATGACAAAAATGACAAAAATGACAAAAATGACAAAAATGACAAAAATGACAAAAATGACAAAAATGACAAAAATGACAAAAATGACAAAAATGACAAAAATGACAAAAATGACAAAAATGACAAAAATGACAAAAATGACAAAAATGACAAAAATGACAAAAATGACAAAAATGACAAAAATGACAAAAATGACAAAAATGACAAAAATGACAAAAATGACAAAAATGACAAAAATGACAAAAATGACAAAAATGACAAAAATGACAAAAATGACAAAAATGACAAAAATGACAAAAATGACAAAAATGACAAAAATGACAAAAATGACAAAAATGACAAAAATGACAAAAATGACAAAAATGACAAAAATGACAAAAATGACAAAAATGACAAAAATGACAAAAATGACAAAAATGACAAAAATGACAAAAATGACAAAAATGACAAAAATGACAAAAATGACAAAAATGACAAAAATGACAAAAATGACAAAAATGACAAAAATGACAAAAATGACAAAAATGACAAAAATGACAAAAATGACAAAAATGACAAAAATGACAGAAATGACAAAAATGACAAAAATGACAAAAATGACAAAAATGATAAAAATGACAAAAATGACAAAAATGACAAAAATGACAAAAATGACAAAAATGACAAAAATGACTAAAATGACAAAAATGACAAAAATGACAAAAAATGACAAAAATGACAAAAATGACAAAAATGACAAAAATGACAAAAATGACAAAAATGACAAAAATGACAAAAATGACAAAAATGACAAAAATGACAAAAATGACAAAAATGACAAAAATGACAAAAATGACAAAAATGACAAAAATGACAAAAATGACAAAAATGACAAAAATGACAAAAATGACAAAAATGACAAAAATGACAAAAATGACAAAAATGACAAAAATGACAAAAATGACAAAAATGACAAAAATGACAAAAATGACAAAAATGACAAAAAAGACAAAAACGACAAAAATGACAAAAATGACAAAAATGACAAAAATGACAAAAATGACAAAAATGACAAAAATGACAAAAATGACAAAAATGACAAAAATGACAAAAATGACAAAAATGACAAAAATGACAAAAATGACAAAAATGACAAAAATGACAAAAATGACAAAAATGACAAAAATGACAAAAATGACAAAAATGACAAAAATGACAAAAATGACAAAAATGACAAAAATGACAAAAATGACAAAAATGACAAAAATGACAAAAATGACAAAAATGACAAAAATGACAAAAATGACAAAAATGACAAAAATGACAAAAATGACAAAAATGACAAAAATGACAAAAATGACAAAAATGACAAAAATGACAAAAATGACAAGAATGACAAAAATGACAAAAATGACAAAAATGACAAAAATGACAAAAATGACAAAAATGACAAAAATGACAAAAATGACAAAAATGACAAAAATGACAAAAATGACAAAAATGACAAAAATGACAAAAATGACAAAAATGACAAAAATGACAAAAATGACAAAAATGACAAAAATGACAAAAATGACAAAAATGACAAAAATGACAAAAATGACAAAAATGACAAAAATGACAAAAATGACAAAAATGACAAAAATGACAAAAATGACAAAAATGACAAAAATGACAAAAATGACAAAAATGACAAAAATGACAAAAATGACAAAAATGACAAAAATGACAAAAATGACAAAAATGACAAAAATGACAAAAATGACAAAAATGACAAAAATGACAAAAATGACAAAAATGACAAAAATGACAAAAATGACAAAAATGACAAAAATGACAAAAATGACAAAAATGACAAAAAATGACAAAAATGACAAAAATGACAAAAATGACAAAAATGACAAAAATGACAAAAATGACAAAAATGACAAAAATGACAAAAATGACAAAAATGACAAAAATGACAAAAATGACAAAAATGACAAAAATGACAAAAATGACAAAAATGACAAAAATGACAAAAATGACAAAAATGACAAAAATGACAAAAATGACAAAAATGACAAAAATGACAAAAATGACAAAAATGACAAAAATGACAAAAATGACAAAAATGACAAAAATGACAAAAATGACAAAAATGACAAAAATGACAAAAATGACAAAAATGACAAAAATGACAAAAATGACAAAAATGACAAAAATGACAAAAATGACAAAAATGACAAAAATGACAAAAATGACAAAAATGACAAAAATGACAAAAATGACAAAAATGACAAAAATGACAAAAATGACAAAAATGACAAAAATGACAAAAATGACAAAAATGACAAAAATGACAAAAATGACAAAAAATGACAAAAATGACAAAAATGACAAAAATGACAAAAATGACAAAAATGACAAAAATGACAAAAATGACAAAAATGACAAAAATGACAAAAATGACAAAAATGACAAAAATGACAAAAATGACAAAAATGACAAAAATGACAAAAATGACAAAAATGACAAAAATGACAAAAATGACAAAAATGACAAAAATGACAAAAATGACAAAAATGACAAAAATGACAAAAATGACAAAAATGACAAAAATGACAAAAATGACAAAAATGACAAAAATGACAAAAATGACAAAAATGACAAAAATGACAAAAATGACAAAATCGACAAAAATGACAAAAATGACAAAAATGACAAAAATGACAAAAATGACAAAAATGACAAAAATGACAAAAATGACAAAAATGACAAAAATGACAAAAATGACAAAAATGACAAAAATGACAAAAATGACAAAAATGACAAAAATGACAAAAATGACAAAAATGACAAAAATGACAAAAATGACAAAAATGACAAAAATGACAAAAATGACAAAAATGACAAAAATGACAAAAATGACAAAAATGACAAAAATGACAAAATCGACAAAAATGACAAAAATGACAAAAATTACAAAAATGACAAAAATGACGAAAATGACAAAAATGACAAAAATGACAAAAATGACAAAAATGACAAAAATGACAAAAATGACAAAAATTACAAAAATGACAAAAATGACAAAAATGACATTTTATTTCAGTTTCAGTTCAGTTTCAGCTCAGTTTCAGTTCAGTTTCAGTTCAGTTCAGTTTCAGTTCAGTTTCAGTTCAGTTTCAGTTCAGTTTCAGTTCAGTTTCAGTTCAGTTTCAGTTCAGTTTCAGTTCAGTTTCAGTTCAGTTTCAGTTCAGTTTCAGTTCAGTTTCAGTTCAGTTTCAGTTCAGTTTCAGTTCAGTTTCAGTTCAGTTTCAGTTCAGTTTCAGTTCAGTTTCAGTTCAGTTTCAGTTCAGTTTCAGTTCAGTTTCAGTTCAGTTTCAGTTCAGTTTCAGTTCAGTTTCAGTTCAGTTTCAGTTCAGTTTCAGTTCAGTTTCAGTTCAGTTTCAGTTCAGTTTCAGTTCAGTTTCAGTTCAGTTTCAGTTCAGTTTCAGTTCAATTTCAGTTCAGTTTCAGTTCAGTTTCAGTTCAGTTTCAGTTCAGTTTCAGTTCAGTTTCAGTTCAGTTTCAGTTCAGTTTCAGTTCAGTTTCAGTTCAGTTTCAGTTCAGTTTCAGTTCAGTTTCAGTTCAGTTTCAGTTTAGTTTCAGTTCAGTTTCAGTTCAGTTTCAGTTCAGTTTCAGCTCAGTTTCAGTTCAGTTTCAGTTCATTTGTGTTGACAATATTTGGTTCTCCGGTTTGCAACTTCCACAACCTAAACACAGCTGAAACCATATGTTTTTTTTTTGCGCTAAAAGTGATGACCATGGTAAACATCTTGCCTGCTCATAATTTTCGAGTTATAAATAAACACGAAAACATTGCCAATAACGAGGGTGACGACTTAGCGTTGGAGAAATTTAAAATCACTAACGTGAAAAGGGTTTCGGAATGTCCAATTTTTGCTGCTCTCTAATTTGAAGGTCAACCGGAAGAGCTTATTGCTTTACGAGGTTTTTTTTATGCATTCATTCTCTATATCTCTCAGCGCCATTTCCTTCCTGCTCGCAGTCAAAATGAATTGCAGATGTTTTGGCTTTTAGCGAGATGGAAGATTTACGAGCTCGCGCTGTCTTGATTGCACATTTCAATGCCTTAATGGCGCATAAAATTTGCACAAACTGGCCCATTAATTATGCCAAATGTTCGCACGACTCTCGCGGAACAACACGTGTCACACGTGGCTTATCTTGTTGTTGAATTCGAGCTTAGAGTGCGTAATTCAACTGGGGGGGCTCTTTTTGTTGCTGAAATTCGTTGCCTCTCATTATTCGACAAGGGAAAATGTCTATAATTGATGAGCGTCGAAATTATGTTCGCAACCCTATGGATGGCCGGATGTTTCGAAAATGTAATTTATTTTAGAGCGGCAGGGGTAACTGATCCACTATAAAGCTCCAAAACATGGCCACCGAATATTTGGGACAATCGCACATGTGACCTGTCTGCCGGAAGCAACGAAATGAATGGGCTTGTTATTTTGTATTGTCCTGTCATTGGAAAAATAACACCATCTATCCGTGAGTTTGTGGCAGCTTCAAAAGCGCATATTATGTGGTCAGTTCTCACCCCTTAAAACTTTACAGGGAGACCGATTGAATTGAAATCCAAACAAAAAATAAAAAAAAGATACAAAACGGAACAAAACGTTGTCCAACACCGGCAATAACATCGCCATAACGGCGCCACTGAGAGGCTTTTTCCGGTGATATCAAAACACATTTAAACACACAAACACCCACAAACAAATATTTTCGACCCTTGTCAGAGTTGAATCCATCCACCGAGCCCTGCCTCAAGCTCCTGGGGCACGGGATCGGCTTTTTTTGACTCCCCCAAACTGGCTACTGAATTACATTTTGTTGTTTGAGTTTTCAAAAGCAGCCGTCCCTCGACATCGCTGGAATCCCATGAGGGAAAGGGGGGATGAATGGGTTCGCAGCAGCAGAGCTGTGCATTAAAACTAAATTCAGCCTGCCGAAATAAATCTTCGGCTGGGTGAGCTTCGGGGAGCTTTTTTCCACTAATTTTACAACGCTCATTCTTTTCGCTCTCAACAAGCTAGCAAAACGGTGGTGTTTGTTGAATTTCTCAACCGTTTTCCGCCCATCCATTCTGATCCAATTTGTAGCACACATACATACTCGCACACATTTGGCCTGTATCAAATTGTTACAATATTAACTCGGTTAGGGATTGAAAAATTACACATTCCTGTTTTTTTCGTGGCTTCTTGTGGAGCTTATTTCGGTTTAAGTGATCTTTGAGGGATTTTATGTATTTTTGGCAACAAAAATCTGTATTGAAACATGCATTTTAAGAGAAATGGTTTCCCGATTCTTTTTTAAATGAGTAATCGGAAAAAGGATGCTTCGAATGACCTCACCGTCAACCTTTGTCAGGGGTTTTTTTGTGAGCTTAAACGTACGAGAATAACAGCACACTTTTTGCAAGCGAATGAAAAACTTGGTCGGGTGAATTATATTTCCACAGTTTTTAGCCAGTCGACTTAAATTTTGGACCTGAAAGAAGCAAATGGAATGAAAATCAGCAAAAACAAAAATGTCTCCTGAATGGTTCGTAGAAAATTTCGAGAACTTTTCTTCAGAAAAAAATGCAATGTATATTGCAAAGCTCTGACTCAGATACAGAAAGTTGTTTGAGTGATGCCTCATCTTCAACAGTCGCCACGCTTTAAATTGCTTTTACTTTAATTATTTTCATGACTTTTCTCTAAATGCATTCTTATCATCTCTTTTTCCTTCTTATTCCAGGTGAGTATATCCGGTTTCGTTCAAGTGCCTCTATTTAAAGGATCAACGGCTTTGTTGGATTGGGCAAGGTTATTGTGTGATTTTTCCTACCCATGATGCACGTGAGTAAGTTTGAAGGTGTGGAAAATGGAAATGCATAATAACAAGTTTTTGATTTGAGCACACTACTAACACTAACACCAAATGCACCGATGACGAAATATTGGAAAGGTTTGGAAAGCACCGTTGAAATTTGCCACCTTTATAAGGTAAAAATAATGGAATTTGCTTTTGGTGGCTTGAAGTATTTTGTTTTAGTATTTGTGTGGATTTTGTGTGAGTTTGGTTTATTAACAATGAAAAAGTGTGACTAACATAAGGTATAAAGTAAAGGTTTCCGTTACAGATTCTCGCTGAAATTCAGATTGATTTAAACGAAACAGACATATTTAATGCTACTGTTTTTTTTAAGTTTTTGTAACATAATTTGAACTTCTTATTAGAATCCTTGTGAAAATTCCCACCCATGTTAGTAGTTTGGCTATGAATATTTTTTTTTTCAAAAATTATGATTTCTTCTCGTTGCAAGTTTCAATCTACATGAAAGCTCCTGGAATATAAAATTCAGAAAATAATTATAAATTTTATTCGTTGACTTGTTTTTCACATTTCAAATCGAACACGTTCACGATATATCAAAGAAATGCGAAAAAAAACACACATTAAATTGCAAATAACTCATCACAGTCAACTCGTATCGCATCACAATCTTCTACAAACTTGTTTTTCATTGTTTGAACTACAATTCCTGAAATTCTGAGCTTTCTAGCATACTGGAAACATATTTTAGAACACAAAGAGTGAAAGTATGTCGATTTTTCATACATTTTGCCGAAAAACTCCATACAACTTTAAAATCCTTTGCGCCAGCTCGTGCTTCTGCCAAATGACCTGAAACCTTCAGAAAGTCATTTTTTCACCTAAAGGCACTAACCTAGGGGGTGCCGCGTGGAATATAAGGGTTTTTTCTGTTATGGGCCAGTCTAATACACAACTCAAATAAAATTTTTTTTCCTGACTATCAAGTTTTTTTTAATGCCAAATGAAGAATTATGAACAATATTCTGTCAATTTTATTGAATGTTGAAGAGACGAATATAAGATTTTATAAGGAATTTGGTAAAACCTTTCCGAGCCAGATTTTTGAAACAATTTGATTATACATAACTTTTTTCAAAGTCTCGCCTGAATTTGCATTAATTTTATGAAATCAATTATGAAATTACAGTTTTTGGCAAACTTATGTTATTTGGTCATTTTGGATTTTGTAGGCGCCACTATTCCCACTATTTTTAAAAATTTATAATTTCATTTTTTTTTCTCGAAATAGAACTCGAGGAAAAAAAAATATTTATACAAAATTTGCGAACAGTCCGGCCCGGCCCGGTTGACCGGATTTCATTTTATTTGGCAAATCAAACAAATAAAACAACGAACGCCTCCAAAACAACATTTTTTTAAGCCAGTTTTATAAAAAATAATCATGAAAGGTTTTTGGGAAGCCTTAAAAACAATTTAAAATCTGTCGATGAGTTATGATGAAAAAACAAAAATTAAAATAATTTTTTTTTCCTGATTTTTGTTACGTAATTTCTGGGTTTTGAGAAAATTTGCCCGGATATTCCCCGGATTGATAGTCATCACTTTTGATATCAAATGCTCGGATTAAGCCAGGTTTTTATACAAAAATGTTTAAATTGACCGGCCCGGAATCGTGCTGAAAAATATTTGGCAACCTTAACTTAGAGGCTAAAGAAATGTCCATTGACGAATTTTTTTGCTCAACACAAGTAACACAGATTAAGACAACTAGCATTAGGTTTATTATGGCATTTTTGGCAGCTTTTGTGCAGCTCGTTTAATGACGGTTTTATTATAGTCATGCTAAATGGTTATACTCTTGTTTCGACCATTTGTTTTCAGATAGTTTTGAAAACGCTAATATTGCTTTGACTAAACATACTGTTTTAATTGTTTTGATAGAGTTTTGAATGCTCTGTTTAAACTGCAATAAAACATAAACTAAGAAGTTTGCTCTAACCATTTGTTTGAGCTAAGTGATAAAAATGGTGCCGGTTTGGAGAAAAATTAAAACTTTACACTACAAAATGTTTCAAACTAATAGACACTTTATTCCTACTATGTTTTAAAACAGAAAATGCTTCAACAACGTGGGCATTAAAACACTTATTTGTTGGTTTGTATAGAAAATTGTATCGATATTTGTTGCAGGTAACTTTTTGTTGATAATTTGTTGTTTTTATTTTCAATGCTCTGGAAACATTTTCATTTTCTAAACAAAGCAGTAACGATGTTTCTATCAATTAATAACTTTAGAAAAACAACAAAGCTTACAGATAACATTCAGAAAATCATATTTATTGTTAGATGAACGAGTTATTAATCTTTTTTTGGCATATTATTCATCCCTATTTCATCGCATTGATTTTGGTAAGGGAAAGTTTATGTGATCAAGACCAAGGTAGCGCGGAAAACATTTGTGTTTTGACCAACAAAAATTTCGATTTATGTGATTCGACCAAAAGAAAATTTCCGACAGTGTTTTGTGTCATTTTTACCAAACAATCATTCGCAATTTCGAATTTCAAGATCTTTTCACAAAAGACTGTTAAAACTGTTATTCAATCTATAAGATCTGTTCATAAATCTGTAATCTGTGTTACGAGTTGAAGACATAATTTTGCTAAAAAAAAAAAGAAAATTCTGTTATTTTGGCCACCTTAAAGGGAAGTTATAATAATAAAAATAATGATTATGATGAGAATAGTGATAGATTTTTGCCAAAGTTTAACATTAAAGGCACAAAAGCATCTTTATCAGTTAAAAATGTTGCTTAATCTATTGCTGTATGAATTCTGTGCATTTTATCTCATTGCTACTACAATTATTTGAAACCTTTTCCTGAATTCGATATATTGTAGAGAAATACCGGTTTTATCGGTTTTCTCAGTAACAAAATCCGAAAAACCGTATTTAAAAAATAATAGGTAAAACCAACCACCCTAGTTGACAGTTGTTATGAACGGTTTGTCCTCTTCCTTAAAAATTTGATTATGAAATTCTGAGTGCTTTTTCGTCAAAGTGTTCATGACGATGTATTTCTTTGATTGTAACAAATCAGGAACGTCGATGTTCTGTTCGGTTTCAGGACGAAAACTATTCAATTTCTCGTCAAAGATCTAAGAGATATATGGAAAATTGTAATTGCCTATCAGTAATAATGAACCATTGTGCAAAAGCTGCTCGGATAGTTGTTCGATGCAGAGAGTATGGGATTTGTATGGGAGTATGGAAAGCACTCGAATCCGGACTCAAGTAAATTGCACAAATAATCAATCAAGTTTGATGAATACACTACATACGTTTGCTCGAGATGTAAACTGTGACAACGAGGGACGATCTCACGGCAATGGGCAATCCTCCCCCTCATTTAGGATTACTTGTCTGAGATGAGTGTGGTCCGTTCCATAGATTTGAAAATTTGCAGAAAACTAGGGGCTTTTGATGACAGCATGCAACCAGGTTTCAGAAAAAAATAACATCGTACTCTCATTCAGGTGAACTGTTCTCGAGTTTTTGTGCACAAGCTTCGAACGTTTTGATAATAAATCGACAATTCTTGCTCACGATTTACAGCATCGGTTTGCGCCATTCCACATTTGCAACATTATGCTCAACTTAGTCTAACCATCTTGCACTTATGTATATGTGTTTTTTTCGCAGTGATAAACGATAAACTTTTTCATTATCAAATTTGGGTCTGCAAAATGGACAATTTAATTATTTGAGTACCTACCAAAGCTAATGTATCGCAAAATCATGACTTCATGTGTCCATTCAGTAGGTATCAGATTTCCAATTCCTCCCGAAGGTTTAATCGTATAAAATTTAATGCTTTCGCTCGTTTGCAGAAAAAGTTCAAGATCAGGTCACGTTTTACTGCGCCCGCCCGCTATCGTCGTCATAAGGACCAAACAGTTACCAGAAATATTAGCCTAAAAATTTGCTGTGTCCTGCTTTCATCAAATCACTTCTTCGTCCTTTGGTAGAAATTTGTTTTTTTTTTTGTTTCATGTCCATGTGCTGTTCTGAGCCACCGCCGTTGTTCAAGTAACGCAGTAACGGAGAGTTCCCATCATAAACGAGCGGAAAATAGAGCCTCATCAAGAATGGGGGTAAATTTTTTTTACGACCAGCTTTGCATTCTCCCATTTTGGGCAGGTTTCAAAAAGAAATAAACCGAATGGTAGAGTAAAAGGAAGGGGAAAGTATATACCGGAAACCATAACCCGAAGTCGGGCGGCTTAGCGAGGGCGCTGGGGAAATTCCATTTGATTGCATATTCCACGTACAAACAACAATCATAAAAGTTGAGCCTCCTGTTTTTTTTTTGACTTGATGTTGATGTTTTTGATAATCCTAGAAGAGCGTTCGCGACATCGGAGCATGAATGTGAAAACAGGAAAATTTACAAATGTACACACCGCGGCCATTTTCGACAACAACCATCGCACGACCCAACGACAACGACTTTCAAAAATGATGATGGCCCTGGTCAGGTCTCAGGCACATTCGAAAGCTGAGGCTGACTGGAGAAGATGGAGGAAAAACTTGTTTCGGCGGGAAATATTTAGGTCCCCCTGGGAGAGAACTCGGTTTGGTGGCACATTTTTCGATTGACTCAACTTGACTGGCTTAGTAGGAATTTCGTTTACCACAATCCGGATGAATCTTTTTTTTTCCCGTCTTTGCTGGTCGTTCTGGACATCGTTTCTACTACTCTTCTGGCTGGCACTAGCAACTACAAAACTGCCAGTAGTCGGGTAGTGGCTGGCTCGTTATCGTTCGCCCATGATGGTGTAATGAATATTAAATGAAATTAGTTCCAGCAAATCTTTCCGCGCGAAAGCTTTTGTGCTTTTGCTGTTGTTTTTATGCGAAGCGGCTGCTACTAAATGTTTGGCGAAGATAGCTTTAGCAGCTGAGGGAGGGACAGCAAAAAAAAAAGCTGAGCGGATAAGTTCCGACTAACAGAAGCTCCCAGGTGATCCATTTTTCTTGCTTCCGCGCAACATTTCATGTGCTCCTACCTCTCGAATGTGCGGTGGGAGATTAGATGGCGGGCAAACTAAATCGGCAAAATTTCGTCCACTTATCCTTGGACCAAATTTTTTCAGGGCCTGGACAGGATTGTTGCAATTTTTTTCCAGAAACTTTGCTTCAATCAATTTGATGAGGCAGGTTGATTAAAGGACATTAAACTCAAACGATAGTTGATACAATTTTCAGTTTTAAGAGTTGTCATGCCACGTTTTGTTTATCAAATATTTGATATTTTTCTTCATGAATCTGAATTGAATTCTCTGAGAGATGAATTTCTGAAATACGTTTTACTATGGAAAACGAAGGCAAGTGAAATTTTTTTGGTTTGCAATTCGATTCCTCGCAGCTACTGATGTGAAATTTATGCGCTTCATTTCAAATTTGTGGAAAAAACAATATTGATACTCGTGATATTAATTTTTTTTACGGTCGCCATTTAAAAAAGAGCACAATATAAAGTATACTGTACTGCAGTATGACAGTGATCAAAGATTTGTTTTAATATTTTTATCCATTCCTAGGCACAAAATCCAGAGTTCTGATTTTAAATCCTTTTACAGCGAATAAAAAAAACCACTAACCACATTTTTCTAGACTGCTGATTTTTTTAAAATTCTTTTGCACATCGTCCTGTTTGTATTTTTTTTTTGTCTACACAACCACAAGCAGATCCATCGGGAGCAAAGTGGTGCTATGACCGCTTTTGCCAGAAATGAAATCTGGTGCAGTTCCGTTTTTCCACCCGTTGAAGCATCCCATGGAAATTTTCGTATTTTTTGCGATGAACAAAACTATCACGTCCACAGGTACCTACAGCGAAAACAATCCGTGTTGTGATTGTGGGAGCAGAGTTTTTCTACATTTTCTTTTCTGACAGAAATGAGTCCAAAAATTCTATAATCAAAAATACAATTCATTGGACAACTTATTCAATGAAAACTGTTCATTGAATATAAGTGATATTCATGTAAAAATTTGATTAAATTATACACATTATTTGAATGAATGCCTCGAATATGCTCGGACGCTTTTGGTCGTGTTATCACAGATCATTATCGGAATCATTAATACGATACGCGCAGAGCACAAAGACCGGCAAAGGTGATGATGTTCGGTGGTCGAACATATTTAATTTTCCTGGTATTGGCAGCCCCCGGATTTGGTCCGCGACGGATGATACCTACATTATCCTAGCCATCTGCAAACACATTTCATCGACTGTGCTGCTTGTACTGTTCTCGATCTTCCAGCTTCAACTGGGTTTAGTTTCCTGAAGCTGAATAAATACTACAAGAAGGAGCAGGAGATACAAAATGTCTCTACTCAGTTAAAAGGCTGAAATAGATCGAGTTTTAAAAACAAAAAAAAACAATTTATCTTATTTGAATTTTTTTTAAATTTTATTTTGAACAATCCAAAAATAACTGACTTAGGGGGTTATTTTGCCCTCAAGATCCCCAAACTTTATTGGCACTACCCGACACGAGCTTTCGTGCCAAAACTTGCGATCGGAGCTCGAGACAGATAATGAGCGCTTTCGATTTAGCAATTTTCCAACTAATTAAACATTTCAGTCATTTGGATCGCGTCTCTCCCCTCAGTGAGATGTTCCATCCCCAGCCGGAAGGCATCTAGCATCGTTTCGCAAAAGCCCCAAACGAGAAGCAAACATTCATTTCGATTCGGGGTGTGGTGGGTATTTCATTTCCTGTTCGAACCTCCAGCAACGGACTCACGCACATTAAATACATGAATGTATTGATGTCCACTGACTCTCCGAGTATCACCAAGTCGATTTTCCACACTTCCCCCATCACTTTTCCGATGCTTCGATGTTCCCATTGAGGGGGAGCGGCTGTGATATCGATTAGGCCTGATTGGGATTCATTGATATTTCCAAACACTTTGAGCTTGAGTTGGTTGCGGTTCCGGCACTGCCCGAAAACTGTGTATTTGCTGTACTACGCAAGTTTTCATGCTTCTGATAGCTCGACTGAATCGATTGTGCGAGAAAGGCGAGTTGCCGGAAGTGGTTTCGATTAGAATTTTGCAAAATTATCCCAAACTGTTTTGAAGCTAAAATTAGGTAATGCAAATGTTTAACATTCAGGTTAGGATTTATTTGAACGGTTATCAGCTTCTCATAATTAAATTAATTTATTTTGTTGAAAGCTAAATACCTTATCCAATCATACAAATCCCAATCGAAAAAAAACTTGTTTGTTGCCTTGATTCCACCCGATTACACCTTTTAACATAACTATTTAGTTCACGAAACACCTCCGAAAGTGAATAATTTGCAAGCCTTTTTCCTAAATTGCCACTCCTGTTCAAATAGTTATCGCCCAGCACTCAGAGTTTTAGTCTGCAAACTAATCTGCCGAAAACTAAAACTAATTAACTCTGTTTGTTTTCAACTTAATTACACACCGTTACTTTTCCCTCCGTCCGATTCCAATCGTCTAGGAAGTGGGAAGAACAAGAGAAAAGTCTCCTGGAGAAAGTTTTGGACATCATTTAATCAGCGAGTATTTTTCCTGCCTTAAGTTTACATCGACAAGATAAATCTTGACTCTGTGGTTGAATCAAGTTATAAGGATGCAAAGTCTTACTTCCTGTGTGTTTTTGAAAGCCTAAACCTATCGTAAAGATAAATAAAAGAAAAGGACTTTTCGTGGAGCATCAATGACAAAAATGACAAAAATGACAAAAATGACAAAAATGACAAAAATGACAAAAATGACAAAAATGACAAAAATGACAAAAATGACAAAAATGACAAAAATGACAAAAATGACAAAAATGACAAAAATGACAAAAATGACAAAAATGACAAAAATGACAAAAATGACAAAAATGACAAAAATGACAAAAATGACAAAAATGACAAAAATGACAAAAATGACAAAAATGACAAAAATGACAAAAATGACAAAAATGACAAAAATGACAAAAATGACAAAAATGACAAAAATGACAAAAATGACAAAAATGACAAAAATGACAAAAATGACAAAAATGACAAAAATGACAAAAATGACAAAAATGACAAAAATGACAAAAATGACAAAAATGACAAAAATGACAAAAATGACAAAAATGACAAAAATGACAAAAATGACAAAAATGACAAAAATGACAAAAATGACAAAAATGACAAAAATGACAAAAATGACAAAAATGACAAAAATGACAAAAATGACAAAAATGACAAAAATGACAAAAATGACAAAAATGACAAAAATGACAAAAATGACAAAAATGACAAAAATGACAAAAATGACAAAAATGACAAAAATGACAAAAATGACAAAAATGACAAAAATGACAAAAATGACAAAAATGACAAAAATGACAAAAATGACAAAAATGACAAAAATGACAAAAATGACAAAAATGACAAAAATGACAAAAATGACAAAAATGACAAAAATGACAAAAATGACAAAAATGACAAAAATGACAAAAATGACAAAAATGACAAAAATGACAAAAATGACAAAAATGACAAAAATGACAAAAATGACAAAAATGACAAAAATGACAAAAATGACAAAAATGACAAAAATGACAAAAATGACAAAAATGACAAAAATGACAAAAAATACAAAAATGGGAAAATTGGGAAAAATGGGAAAAATGGGAAAAATAACATAAGAGTTACACAGAAGTGATCCGAAAATGACATTAAATTTTCATTAATATGACTAAACGACACAAAATGATACAAAACTACACAAAATTGAAAACAACTTTAAATATATCAATAATCACAAAAGACACATTCCACCGTGACGTGAAATCGCTTTTCCGGACTTTTCAGCACTGTTATCATTCTAGAAGTCAACCAATTTACTTGAAAAAGAAAAAAATTGTAGCAAACGGTCGCAAATCGAATTACCTTCAAAATGAACATAATTTGGTCATTTTAAAATTTAAGTTGTTTTTGTTGTGATTAATTACTTTTGTGACGTGAATTCACGCTAGATTTACCCATTTCCGACTTTAGAACATACATCTTTGATTTCCTGTTCTTTCTGTGGAAATAGAATATCGGTGTCTTCGAATGAGTTGTAAAAAAACAATTACCCACAATTTGATGTACGTAGCTTTCCGATTGAACCACAACGAACGAAGTTATGCTTATTTGAAATTGTGACATGAATTCACGCAGTTCAAACTGAACAGGGTAGTTGACTGAATTCACATCACGAATATAAAGTTATACCTGTGGTTATACTGAACCATTCTTCGGAGCCTTCAAATTTTATGTACACTTTCAAAAACGATATTCTGTTGTTCTGACTATAAAAATCATGAATTTTCATTATCAGCACCTAACTTTTTCCTTATTTTGATTGGCACTTAAATAGCAACATATTGAGGGATCATATGTTAAAATTACTACTGTCTTCATTTAAAGATTCACCAAAAAAATTTTTTTTTATTTTTTTTTCAATCTTTTTGTATTTTTATTTCAAAATAATGAACTTATAAAAAAAATCAACTAAATTATGCTCGATTTGTAAAAATCCGACCATCTGGAGGGTCAAAACAGCTTCCAGAGCACATTTTTCATATAAAATTTAACTTTTTTTTTTTGTTTCGATTATAGTCGTTTTACCATCTTTATGGCATTCGCGACTTTACCAACGTTGCAGTTGGCGGATCGTTATTGAAAAACTATCCGGTACAACTGTGTTCGATTTTTACTCTTGGGCTCGAACTCGCGGACATCGGCTCAGGAGACAACAGACTTGCCAACTGAGCTATATCACAAGCCCGTATAAAATTTAACAAAAAACATATTTTGTGACGTGAATTCACTCATTCGCGCTGTTGTAACTCAGCTAGATTTCAACCGATTTCTATAAATTTTAGAGTTTTGGAATCCTCTTATCGTTTTCAAAGAAAATCTCATTTTTTTATTTCAAAAAAAGTCAGAGTTTTCTCGTAAAATTAAAAACTTCCCTTTTTTTGTGACGTGAATTCACTCATTTGAGACTGTTTTTGTTCGCTTTTCAAACCAACTACATTGGATATAAACAAATTCTTTTTTCTAAAAAATGAAGCCGTGTATTTTGGCTTCTGAACATACTAAAAATATTTCAAAAAAAAAATCATCCATATATTAAAATTAATGATTTTGTAAAAATTGTCAAAAACACCACTTTTTTCAACAAAAAAAACTGATTTTCAAAATCATCTAAAACATGTGTAAAAAAACTTTTCTCTCTTTTTTCCGTTGGTTTTGTGTAATTTGAATTATCAGAATTATAGACAATTTTGAGATTTTTTGATACGCGAACGGATAAAAATCACTTTTGAGCGGTACAAGCGCGTGGAATGTGTCAAAAGTGACAGAAATACAAAAAATGAACAAAATGACAAAAGAAACTCTTCCTCGGCAGATTTATCAAAATTAAGTTTAGTTTTCAAATTTCTCCTTTATTTTTTCCACCCTGTCATTTCATAATGGCAACTTATCAAATCGAGAAATGCGAAAAGTCCAACATCAAAAGATCTTCGAGATCACATCGGAAAACCAAGACATCAGACTCTAATTTTAATTTTGTTTGCCGAGCAATCAAACCGCATCGGGAGATTTGAAGAAAAAAAAAGTATATTAAAAGAAATAAAACCCGCTCCTCATCTTCGCATTCAAAACTCAAAGAGTGAAACCTGACAACGGTTCGGGACGCAGATGATGATGATTTATGGAAATGGGGTTCTATTTTCACATGATTTAAAAATGTCGTTTAATAACGCCACCCAGCATCAGACCGAAGCGAGCAAAAGTTGGCGAATGAGAAGAAGAAAAAAACAATGTAGAACCAGTAGAAAATTATGAAAAAAATGAAACTGAACTTGACAATTTAGTCGAGCAGCGACGCGCGAGTGCGATCTCAATTTTGGATCGTGTTTTTGTAGGTGCGTGTTTTTGCTCGTCGTATTTTTTTTTTTCCTTTAGCCGGTTTGGCTGGGAATGAGATAGTTTTCTGAGAAATAATAATTAACGGATCTTATTTTTAACGGTTGTAGATTTTTGGGTCGAAACGCAAATGTTCCAATTTGTGAAACGATTGATGGGCACAGTGCGACGTGTTAAGGAATGTGTTTTTTCGATGCGCTTGTTTTGAATTTTTTGTTGGAAAAATCTATAGACACTTGATTTTGTTTCTAACTTCTTGGAAGTATTTAACTGGTTCATAGAATTTGTTAGTATATAAAATTTGCTAATCAATCGCAAAAAGTGACATGGCTCAACTGATGCGATAATTTTCATCTCTGCCGCCATTCAGTCATGGGTATAGGGAACAAGCGAAGGTTTTTTTTAATGATTTCAAACGCCCCGACAGATGACAACTTCAAAGAATCAGTCAAGGGGAAAGATTAATAAAATTTGAATTTATAATCGCCTTTTCTCGGTCGGCATTTTCTGGAAAGGGGGGATGATTCACATCCATATGCTATTCAGCTGCTGGTGGTCGGTGGAAAAGTTCCAAATTTCTGCACCGATTTTTCTGCCAGCTCATTTCGTTGGTCCAAAATTGTTCCCTACTCACTGGCTTCAGATTTTCCAACTTCATCCAGACTCTTCGATGGTGGTCCGGAAAGGCTGATTAGATCTGGATTTGGTTATGGGTTCCTGAACTTTTCAACGCCCAGTCATCCGGCGCTGATGGTTACTGGTTCCTCAGTTTGACTGAAATTCGCCCGATTTATTTCAGCTTGGCAGAATGACTGAAACGTTCTTATGGCTGCTGCTCGCGGGTGGCAATGAATAAATTATCCCCTGACCCTGAATCACTCTAATGAATGACTCAGCTCAAACCCATTGGGGCAGCTCTGTCATTTAAACTCACACCAAAACAAAACGGTCACACACAATATTCAACAACAAACATGAACGATTTTCAGCCAACACTCATCGTTTTGCTAGCATTTCCTCGTAAAATATATACAAAAAACGTCGAAAAGCGTTCCATTTTTCACACCTTCAAAATGCTGTTTGAAAAATAAACCTGTTCATGGATAGGAAAACAAAAACCCCATCCATCAAACGGATAGTCCACCCAATTGATGCTGTCGCTGCTACGAGGGAGCGTGAAAAAAAGTGTAAAAAAATCATTAAAGGTGTGTTTGTGACGTGTTTTGCTTTCTCTATTTTTCTCTTTTTTCCCCGGCTTCGTGTTTTGCGCTACTTTTAGGAAAATTCACACCTACCACTGCCACTGTAGATACAAGTAAGTATATGGTTTGCTTTTAGCCTAACTACTAAAGTCATTTACGGTTCGCTGACGGAACTAATGAATGATGACAGTTGGAATGTGTTATTGATTTTTTTTACTTGTTCATTTGTGCATGCAATTCCCACTACAGTAGCTTATCAATTTCTAAAATATAAAATCTGATTCTGTTTTCCGTGAACAAAAGAAATATTGTCCCATCTGTGCTTCTGGAAAAAGTCTTGTATAGTTAAGAACAAATATTTCAAGACTTTCAATTGGTTTGTTTTTTTCTTAACTTAGAAAATCTTTTTCAATGTTATTCATTTTGTAATTTCTTTTGAAGTTTTATACGTTGATTCTCTTATTAGTTCGTTCCTTTGCATGTGTTTAAACTTTTGTAACATACTTTTGTTTTATCAATTTTATTATGAAAAGCCCTCGTCTTGGAGCAAAATATTTTAGTCATGAATGTACCACGTTACAATTAGGATTGGAAGAGAAACCTGAAAAATAACAGGCCGTTAAAGATAAAAATTCGTTTCAAAACTAATGGAGATAATGAACATAAAATTACATCAATTTACATTAAACCCTTATAAGCTCATATAGCAATTGGAATGATTGTCGGAGTAATATAAACATTGACTTATTATTTAGATTTTATATGATACATCCAGTCGATTTGGGGTAATTTTAGAATTTTTAAAACTCATCCATCATTTTTTGTAGAATTTAAAATGACGTTATATGAGTAGTTTTTAATTTTTAAGTTTTCTCTGAGGAAATTTAATACTTTGCTAGGAACAATCAACATCATTTTTGCTTATTCTGTGGAACCAGCCCTGTTGATGGGTTTTGTGTCAACTTATAAAATTTTTTAAGGCAATTTTCCGCTGATAAACGTCATCGAAGACCATAACTTCGTATCTTATTAGGCGAAAAGTTATAAGCTGTTTACTAGGGATCCCATAGAAAAGGTATTGAAAAATATAAACAAATAGGTTTATAATTTTTTCATCTAAAACTACTCGTTGACTTCTTATTAGTCGTTTTCCAGTTAAAAATCTACAATTCAATAATGTTGTTATTTTTTTTATAGTTTTGCCAGAATTAATAACCTATAATTTGTTCAAAGAAAAATATCACCTTTTTTCAAAAAAATTGTTCAAATTCAAGGCGTTTGATGATCACCTATAAGAGTGGTTCAATCGAAGTGAAATGGAGAAAAAGTTTGAAAATATGTACGTGCAATATCTGGTGTTTGATTTGATTTTTGTTTTTTTTTAAATAGCTATTCAATTGAATTTTAATATTGTCACATAAAAATTCAACCTAAATATAAAAAACAGACAACTGAAGTTTGCTTTAAATGAGGTTTCAATCAAACTGTGAAACTTATTGAGGATTTATTTTTCGTGCTCATACTATATAACCAATTTTAATTTTCTCTCGTCTTTGATTTAGCTACTCAAAATTTCCCCAAAATGATTTGGAAGGATTAATTTTAATAAATAATTTTGGACAATTTCCCACCCGCAGTTTTGGATATAAATAATAAACACATTTTGTTTTAATTTTGAACAAAAAAAAATCTTGATTTTCAAATCTCATTTCTCATCGGTGTCAAAACGTTGTCGTTAACAATTTCAGTCATTGATCTTATTCTTGTGAGTCACAGACGTTTTGTATCTGAAATGATTCGTAAGAATCTTAGAGTCACGACAATGGCTTGGTTGGTAGAATAAGGACAGAGAGCGCAGATTTTAAAGGTTTCTGCTACGAACAATTTTTTTTCGGATTCAACCTCCGGTAGAAAGACGGATTGGAACAGGAAGCACAGATTTTTTTTAAGGCTGCTGCTACTGAAAATATGTGTTTGATTCGGCCCCTTGTCAAACGACACGGGTTGGCTTTGGAAGCGCATATTTTTTAAGGCTTCTGCTGATTGTTTGTTATAGTTTGGCTTTCCGGTAGAAAAAATTGGCTTGGGAAGCGCATGTTTTTAAGGCAGCTTATGTTGATTGTTTGCATTGATTTGGCCTTCCAGTGGAAATAGACGGAATTGGCGTAGGAAGCGCATATTTTTGTGGCTGCTGCTGCTGCTGATTGTGTGTGTTGATTTGGTCTTCGGTGAAAAAAGAAAAGGAATTGGCTTGGGTAGCGCAGATTTTGAAAGGCTGATGATGCTAATTATTTGTAATGATTTGGTGTTCCGGAGGAAAAAGACTGAATGGCTTTAGATGCGCAGGTTATTAAGGCTACTGCTGCTGATTGTTTGTTTGGGTTTGGCCTATCGCTGGAATAAGACGGATTGGCTTTAGAAGCGCTGATTTTTAAGACTGCTGCTTCTGATTGTTTTGATTCGTCCTCCCGGTGGAATAAGATGGATTAGCTTTAGGAGCACAGATTTTTAAGGCTGCTGCTGCTGATGTTTTGTGTTGATTTGGCCTTCCGGTGGAATAAGACGGATTCGCTTTAGAAGCGCAGATTCTTATGGCTACCGCTGCTTATTGTTTTGATTTGGTCTTCCGATACAAGGCGGATTGGCTTTAGAAGCGCAGATTTTCTAAAGCTGCTGCTGCTGATTGTTTTGTTTTGGCCTTCCGGTAGAATAAGACGGAATTAGCTTAGGAAGCGCAGATTATTAAGGCTGCTGCTGCTGATTGTGCTGGAAAAAATACGGATTGGCTTTAGAAGCACTGATTTTTAAGGCTGCTGCTGCTGCTGAATGTTTTGATTCGGCCTTCCGATGGAGAAAGACGGATTGGCTTTAGAAGCGCAGACTTTCTAAAGCTGCTGCTGCTGCTGATTGTTTTGTTTTGGCCTCCGGTGGAATAAAACCGAATTAGCTTAGAAAGCGCAGATTATTAGGGCTGCTGCTGCTGATTGTTTGTTTGGATTTGGCCTTTCGCTGGGAAAATACGGATTGGCTTTAGAAGCGCAGATTTTTAAGGCCGCTGCTGCTGATTGTTCTGATTTGGCCTTCCGGTGGAATAAGACGGATTGGCTTTAGAAGCACAGATTTTTAAGGTTGCTTCTGCTGATTGTACTGATTCGGCCTTCCGGTGGGAAAAGACAGAATCGACTTTGGAGGCGCAGATTTTTAAAGTTGCTGTTGCTGATTGTATTTTTTCGGCTTTAGGGAGGAAAAAAAGATTGTTATTTTGGCAACACTAGGCAAAACAAACAAAACCAAGTCAGTCATTGATTTATTCTTGTGAGTGACGGACGTGTCTTAGTGAATCTCGGAACTGAGATTCGTGAAATCACGACAGTTGGGAAGGCTGTTTTCAAGAATACTATCGAATTATTTCAGCTCTCGCAAACAGAGAGAAAGAAAGAGAGTGGCAATATAAGTTTAGGAAAGCTGTTGGTAAAATGTTTTTGGATTTTTCTGGCTCTGGTAAACAAAGACAGAGTGACAGGATAAATCAAAGAATGGGAAGGCGGTTGAAAAAAATATTTTTGGATTGCGTGAAGAATATGCAGATGCAGAAAATAGATAAAACTTTTTGATTTAAACGCTTTTGCTGAGAATGAAATTTAAAATTGAGAAGAGGGATATTTGAAAAATAAAATTTTGTGGTAGAGAAAAATAAAAGTCAGTAAACAAAAGATGCAATTAAAAATAGAGTCAAGAAGGAATGTACAGATGAGATGAAGGATATGCAGAAATTATATAAAATTAGGAGGATTGTGAAAATTGATGAGGAATATGGAAAGAATGAAGGATATTTAGTAAATAAATATCTGTATTAGAGAAAATAAACAAAAGTTGATCCGTAAAAAGTTTTAATTGAGAAAAGAGGTGAGAAAGATTGTAGAAATGAGATGGAGGATATGCAGAAAATAAATCTAAATTTAAAAAAAAAAATAAAATAAAAAAAATAGTAGTATTTGGCAACACTGAAGATAAATAAAATTAAATAAATTTCCACAGCAACGTTCATTCAGTTGGCAAAAAAAAGGCAAAACAAACAAAACATTGTCAGTCATTGATCTATTCGTGTCTGTCTCTGAATTGAGATTCGCTAGAATCGTAAAATCACGACAATATTCAAGTTGCAGGTATTTTCACCAGTATAACTTTCAAACGTTGAATAGCATTAAAATAAACATTTCTGTGTTTTGTTTTTGTAAGTTTTTGATTCTTTAAAATACCTGATAAAATCGAATTCAAGTAATACAGTTTTTAAGAAGGACAAAAAGTTGTTAAATGATCCTATAAAATATCCTACTAACAATCCTTCCTTCATTCCTCTTTGACTACTAGGACGTGGCCGGCGCCGTTATTGATCATTTTCATGAGCATGAGCATGAGTTTTGTGCATTGTGAATGAACTGCTAGCCCCAAGCACCATCCTTTGGGCCCTTGCACAAAGCTGATGACCTCGATCAATCACGGAGTAGCAACCATTGGCGAGGTTGATCTTGTTTTGCTTAGCCACGCCAGCGATCATGGAATTTGAAGTGCGCAAGTTGAACAAAGTCTAATCAAATTCGTTTTCTGAAGTTTTAAATGAATGATCACATCTAAGCACTTCAAGTTCAATGATTTATGGTGGATATGAGTAGTCAACTAAGCTAAGCTTAGCTAAGTAATACAGTGTTTAAGTAACGGAAGATTCTTTTTCAGTTCAGTTTTTTATTAAGTTAATATATCAGCGGGAAAATTACCAATCGAAAACCGGTAAAGCAGAAGGTGAAGTCAATTTTTCTCCTTATACAAAAAAAAAGTGATTTTGAAAAACGAACACAAACACAAAAACCACCGTGGCCGAGATTCGATCCCATGACCGTGGGCTTAGAAAACTTAATCGCCATCTTCTACGTCACGGGCGGCGACATTACTGATTACTTTCTGAAAAGCTCTTCGAAAAGCAATTTGTTCTTTAATGTCTTATGATCGTTTTGAAATAGATATTCAATTCGAGCGAGTATCATGCAAAAATGTACTGGACTCCAGACCTGAGAAAAAAATAAATTCTTTATCTTTATGCTGAGACAGTATTTCGACAATTGAGTCTAAATAGTCAATAAATTTTAATCCAGAATTTTAAACTTTTATTATACAGTTTTAAATGTATCTGTAATGGTGTTTTTTCATATTCTCAAAATGTTGTCGAAGATTGGTTCAATTATGCCCGTCTTCGAAAAACTTTCAAGTGACGAGCCCAATTTATGATGATTATATCTGGCTGTTGGAAAAAGCTCAAACTCTCAACTCAATAAATTTCTACCCAGAAGTGAAATGTATCAGATGTTTACGTACTACGTAGATCAAATAACTCAGGATGCAGTGAAAGTTATAACGAAAACTTGTCACAACATTTAACTTACATGCGGATCCAAAGCTCCTTACAACAAACACCAAATCCACCTTCAGCCCACCACAACCGTTGAAAAAGTGCTCCATCAAATCAACCCGACATTAATTTGAATTCACAAATTGCTCCGCACAGTTTTAACGCCCGGGTGATTAAAAACTTTTCCGCTTCATTGTAGCGTAATTTTCACACTCGGCTCAAACGGGGTGACAATAAGCAGTGCGTGCCACCACTTTTCACTGTAGGCTGTTAACACACTGGTTGGTGAGGTTTAAGGTGCAAGTTGGTTTTTTTTATGAAAAAAAACATTTTTTTAAATTTTTATCTTGATGTAATTTCTCAAAAAAAAAATTTTTTTTTGTGATTTGTCAGAAGAAATTTTGAAAATGTACATTAATGTGAAAACTTCTCCTTAACTGATTTTTTTCACTATCAATTACCTTTCGATAACCCCGTTAGGCATCGATTCGTCGTGTTACGCCTCACTAGAGAGCTAATAAAAATTAAATCACACACTGTGAGTGTTACTCAATTTAACAGCTTTGTCGCGACAAATTGTAACTTCTGTAGGTAGGCACAACCAGCAATGGTGTTTGTATGAAGCCTTGTTTTGTTTTTTTTCATCTCTCGCAAAAACTCGAACGAAACAGCACCGATTATTCGACGCCCGATAACGGGGGCGTCGACAAAAAAAAAACGAGCTAGCGAGAGTTTATCCATTTGCAATCCCTTTGGCTGGCGGCGTCATGTTTATGCCACTTAATGGTAATCACGTTTTCAACCAACTTTTTTTTTCGTTGTCTGGTTCGCACTTCATGCTTTTCGCGATTTTTGCGATTCAAATCGGTTGAGCGAATCGAACAAAGTGTTTGACAAATCAAGTAATGTTTGGCCAAGTTTTAGGATGGATTTTCCCATGGCACGAGTGAAAGAGATGGCTTACAACATGACTTTATTCAAAAATTTTATTTTTCTCAAAAAATTAAAAAATTAACCGGTTTAAGTTCCGATTAACTTTTTCAATCGTCAAACACATATTTGTCTGAATTATTGGAAAAACCTTGTATTTCTACCGAAAGCACTTTCTTTGGATACTCTGGAAGGTAGTTCAAGGGATGGATTTGATGGCAAAACAAATGAATAACTTTTCTCGCCTCCATTTAGGATTCTGAACCATAAAACCAAGTTGATATTTTTTTTCGTTTTAACTCAAGGTTTACATCCTTCTCTCAACACGCACGTTGAATTATTTTAATACTTTTTTACGCTTCCTCCATCGGTTTTATTTTTTCGGGAAAGTTAGTGGGTGAAAGGGTGGAAAACTTTTGACTATTACCCGAGTGCTTTTTTCTGCTTGGTGAGGAAGTAGTTGAGATTTGCCCGATTTTATTGTGGATTTATCGAGCAGGACGTGGAAGAAAAAATGGTGCAGAAAAAAGCACAAAATGTTTCACACGCCCCGTTTGTTCAGTAGGGCTCTTACGAGAAATGGGCTCACGTTTTTGTCTATGTTGGATTGGTGCAATATTTTGATGCTACCGATAGTGTCTAGTTCTGAAGTGCCGGTAAATGAGAATCCATGAGTTGATTTATGTTAGTGCTGTAAGAAAATTTTTCAACATCCAAATATTATTTTTGATATCGTTAGGTCTTTAACATGAAAATTGCGACTACGTATATATGTGTGTCTAGCTGTATAAAGTTATTCTTCAACCTTCTCTGGCGACCGTTAAAAGGCTTTTACAATATTTTTGATCTAGGCCCCATGTTACTTATTCCAAGGTACGATCAACGATTCAAGCCTTTTTGGAAGTTGGATCATTCTAAGCCCGTACACTCATATGAGGAATGCTTCGTTTTACGATGATTTCCAATGAGGTTGAAATGGCGTCAAGTGCGCGCTTTTATTTGTTGGAGGGCGTCGTTCGGCGTCACCGGATATAGAAAAAATTGGAATAAAACATCCGCCTCCAAATCGGTAAGTGAGTGGATGAGCGAGAGTAGTAAAACGGTTCAGGGGCCTCTGATAGTTGAAACTGATTGCAATAACTTTTGGCAGATTGTGGGCCTGCAAACGAAATCGAGGATTGCGATTTACCAGAAGGACACACAGGAGGAGAAACAAGATTGCATGTCCCGATTGAATTGGAATTTGTTTACGAACTTTTCGGTCGAATTATGATTGCTTTTGTATGGTGTAAATTGGTAGCATGAATGAGGTTTTATGTTCAAAGAAAATGACGTCCGTTCGCTATGTATAGAATTATTCAAATTATAATTGCATGCCATCATGGCTTGATTGTATTGCATGTTTTACATATTTATTGACGATTGGATTTCAGCCTGCAATATTTCGCCCCGCTGAGTGTTTCGGATGCGATTTAATTAAACTTTGCCTCTGATATTTGCAGTTCCCGCCCGAATAGTTTGGGCTGCGGTGGACCATGATGCGGAACTGCCATGCGACATAACCGCTCCTGGGCTGCAGGATGGCGTCAAACTGGTCCTGTGGTTCAAGGATTCAACCGGAATCCCACTCTATTCCCTGGACTCCCGCTCGGGGGTTCCAATTTCGGCGGCTCAACACTCAACCATAGCCAGCGATTTGGGCCAGCGGCTGTTCTTTTCGGTCGGCAGTTCCCCCAAAGAAGCTCGGCTACAGATCCGCAACATCAAACAATCGGATGGAGGAGTCTACCGGTGCCGGGTGGATTACTTCAACTCGCCAACCCGAAACTATCGGGTCAATCTGACCCTCGTAGGTGAGCCCTGGTCCACTAATGGTATTCACACAATTTCGATTGGCAGGCGTTAGGCCTAGCTGGTTAGGCAATTTCGTTGTTATCCTATCAGATTGAAACAGTGTTCCCCACTCTAATCCAAACAAACTCCCAAACAATCTAAAAAAAATCATCCGACCCAATCTAAACACAAAAGTTTGAGAAACACCTGAAACGAAAACACCCCGATAATGAACCAAATATCGTCACTTTCATCAGCAAAATCATCATCCACTAGAAAATAACAACAACGACAGCAACCAAGCATCGTGATGTTCCAAACACCCGGTGACTCCAAATTGGAATTTTAATTGAGTTCAAGCTCATCATTGTGCTTTTTTGCATGTTATTCCACAACACCTTCAACCTCACCCTTCATTTCCGCTTTAACTCTTTGTCATTGTTCCACCTTTCCTTTCGATTCGCAGTGCCACCGGAAGAGCCACGGATATTCGACGCCCAGGGGAAGGAAATTTCCACGATGGCAGGACCATTCCGGGAGGGTCACGAGCTCTTCCTGTCCTGCCAGGTGTCCGGAGGTGAGTTTGCAGGAAAAATGTTGTCCCTTGAATTTCCCGCTACAGCTTCTGCAGCTAGACAACTAACATACCGTTTGCCGTGCCGTGTTTGCCCTGAAGGCTGTTGGAACGCTGCAGCAGAATTTTTGGGACTGGTCCTCGGACCATCAACCTTCTTTTCGTCCAGTAGTCCAGTTTTTTGGGGGCCCCCAGAGCGGCCACGTTCTCTGACTGGCGTGTGTGCGGCCTTTGTGTATTCAAATTTTACCAGCCCGGAACGCCGCAATGTTTTTCGAGGGAGGTTTTCGGGGTGAAGGCGACAAAGCCAGCAATGAAAATGGAAATGACGGCGGTTTGTTAGCAAATAATCTCTCTTTCCTCACTGCGTCGATGTTAGAAGGTGGTGTTGCCTTGTCCGATGCGGACACACGTTTGCGATCTTTTCTGAGAATTTTGAAAAATTTAACGTTTGAAAATTTATGGTAACTTTTGTTCTAGTTGTCTTATAAAAAATGCATTGTTTTAAGTGAAAAAAACAAAATAAACGTAAGGCATTCGTGATTTTAAAGCTGTGTTCCAGAAGCTTACCAGCTTCAAATTGGGAAATTAAAAACAAACGATGGGAAAATTCGAAAAATAAAGAATATTTTTTCCTTTAATTTTTAACATCAATTATGAGATCCAACACAAAATAAAAAAAAATCATTTTTTTGAATCTTTGAATTCCTGGAAAACTTTCAACACGCTATTCATAATTAGATCCAGAAAGTAAGTTGCCTATCCAAGATTTCAAAAACTCAGATGAAAGGTTAAAAAGCAAATTAGTAACCGAAAACTGATTTTATACTTCTACCAGATTAATCTGAATTTTTAAACACGAATTGAGGAAAAATATTAAACATTAAATATTAAAAAATAAATAAATATTATCCAATGCACGGAAAAAGGATCAAAACTCCTAAAAGGTATCAGATCTAAAACATTAGAATGTGATAACAAAAATGACAAAAATGACAAAAATGACAAAAATGACAAAAATGACAAAAATGACAAAAATGACAAAAATGACAAAAATGACAAAAATGACAAAAATGACAAAAATGACAAAAATGACAAAAATGACAAAAATGACAAAAATGACAAAAATGACAATAATGACAATAATGACAAAAATGACAAAAATGACAAAAATGACAAAAATGACAAAAATGACAAAAATGACAAAAATGACAAAAATGACAAAAATGACAAAAATGACAAAAATGACAAAAATGACAAAAATGACAAAAATGACAAAAATGACAAAAATGACAAAAATGACAAAAATGACAAAAATGACAAAAATGACAAAAATGACAAAAATGACAAAAATGACAAAAATGACAAAAATGACAAAAATGACAAAAATGACAAAAATGACAAAAATGACAAAAATGACAAAAAGTACAAAAAGTACAAAAATGACAAAAATGACAAAAATGACAAAAATGACAAAAATGACAAAAATGACAAAAATGACAAAAATGACAAAAATGACAAAAATGACAAAAATGACAAAAATGACAAAAATGACAAAAATGACAAAAATGACAAAAATGACAAAAATGACAAAAAATGACAAAAATGACAAAAATGACAAAAATGACAAAAATGACAAAAATGACAAAAATGACAAAAATGACAAAAATGACAAAAATGACAAAAATGACAAAAATGACAAAAATGACAAAAATGACAAAAATGACAAAAATGACAAAAATGACAAAAATGACAAAAATGACAAAAATGACAAAAATGACAAAAATGACAAAAATGACAAAAATGACAAAAATGACAAAAATGACAAAAATGACAAAAATGACAAAAATGACAAAAATGACAAAAATGACAAAAATGACAAAAATGACAAAAATGACAAAAATGACAAAAATGACAAAAATGACAAAAATGACAAAAATGACAAAAATGACAAAAATGACAAAAATGACAAAAATGACAAAAATGACAAAAATGACAAAAATGACAAAAATGACAAAAATGACAAAAATGACAAAAATGACAAAAATGACAAAAATGACAAAAATGACAAAAATGACAAAAATGACAAAAATGACAAAAATGACAAAAATGACAAAAATGACAAAAATGACAAAAATGACAAAAATGACAAAAATGACAAAAATGACAAAAATGACAAAAATGACAAAAATGACAAAAATGACAAAAATGACAAAAATGACAAAAATGACAAAAATGACAAAAATGACAAAAATGACAAAAATGACAAAAATGACAAAAATGACAAAAATGACAAAAATGACAAAAATGACAAAAATGACAAAAATGACAAAAATGACAAAAATGACAAAAATGACAAAAATGACAAAAATGACAAAAATGACAAAAATGACAAAAATGACAAAAATGACAAAAATGACAAAAATGACAAAAATGACAAAAATGACAAAAATGACAAAAATGACAAAAATGACAAAA